>NC_133773.1:46410867-46511245 GCF_003597395.2 Chelonoidis abingdonii
CCGGTGTGTTTATCTCTCTCTCCGGGATACCCAGGGAGGGGGAAAGAAGAGAGGAGAAGGGAGGAGAAATCTGATTTCTCTGTGTTGTGTTTCATGGAGTTTGAAGCACAGTGATCTTCTAGGGGAACCCAGGGAGGGGAAGCCTAGGAGTGGCACTAGTGAGGGAAAGAGTTTACTTTCCTTGTATTAAGATCCAGGGGATCTGGGTCCCCAGGGAAGGTTTTGAGGGGACCAGAGTGTACCAGGCACTGGAATTCCTGGTTGGTGGCAGCGCTACAGGTTCTAAGCTGGTAATTAAGCTTAGATTCATGCTGGTACCCAGATTTTGGACACTAAGGTCCAGATTTGGGAATTATACCATGACAAGGTGATTCCAGGTTTAACTATTGAATGGGCCCAGTTGAGGAAGGGCTGGAGGAAAGAGAATGCAGGGAGTCAAAAGGTGCCTTCAGGGTCTCGAGTGAGCAGGGAAGCACCCTGAATAGCCAGGGAACAAACTGGGAGACTTAGAAGGGAAGTAAAGAGGTGAGGAAGGAAATAGTGCAGGGAAAACTGCAATATGGGTAGAGGATTTGACTTAGCTGTGCAGTACAGACCCTGGGCTGTAACCCAGAACTGAGGTTGGGACTGGATTCCCCTACCAGCCCCAAGGAAGTGGTGTACAAGGGCAGCTGAGTCCAGCGAGGCGGGCTGAAGGCTGAATGTGGTCTTGCTGAAGAAGAGCTGTGAAGAAGGTGGAAGCTTTTTAATTCCGGTTAAGATAGCTCTGAACTTTAGCCTATTCCTTCCAGGGTCATCTATACAAACTAAAGACTGTACACTGGCTGGAGGGATAAATTATCTGAAAGAAACCACCACAGCCCCAGAGTGACTGCTGACAAGGGCTGCTACCCACAAGGACACTGATGTCATGTCTGGCCATGAGGAAGTGCATAGTGGTGAGTATACCATTACAATGTTTTTCTTTACATTACTTTAACTGCAGCATGTCTGAAACTATATTTTTGTAGTTTTCCTTGTTCACGCTCTCTTTTCCTACACCTCATGGCATGCACTGTATCTCAGCCCTAATCTACATCCAGCTCCTTCTTCCTTCCAAGGCAGTCTCACTGATGATAGCACCTTTGGCAAACAGTAAATGAATGACTGTCATTGGCCACTCTTATATTGCATGAAAATGTGTGCTGCCAGACCCCTATCTGCAGAAGGGATTCTTTCCGCAGCAAATCAACATGAAGTGATTTACTTTGTCCATATTGGACACAAGGTTAAGGGAGTGGTGGAATCACTCCAGATTGCACTTACTTTTGAGATCTTTACTTCCGTATTCCATAATTACTTTGGAAGAAATGTAAGAAATCTTTGATTTCATTTTGTATGACAACTTTTTTTGGATGGGATAAGTATTGCTGGTAAGTCATTTGAATTTACTTAGCTCCTGGCTTTGCCCAAATTGGGTTGTGGGAGGGGGGTTTCTTTTGGTTTTTTTTGTGGGTTTTTTGTTTGTGCTTCCTTGGAACAATAAATTAAACTCTAAACTAGAAAAGGCACATTCCATGCATTAAGGGATGGCCTCCTCTCTCCTTTACTTCCACTGAGCAGTACTTTTATTCCATGAGTTGTTCCCCTGATTTCCGTGGGAAACCTTACTAATAAGATACTAAACGGTGAGTGCTGTAGCAGAATTGATGCCTTGTTGCTGCATTTTCAAGAGCTCAGTTCCCATTTGGGTGCTTTAGTGAAGTGGCCAGACTTTCAAAAGTGCTCCATACCTGCCAGCTCCTACCATTCTAGTCTTTTGAAAATCTGATGCTAAGTGTTTGTCAGTGCCCTAATTGTGTTCTTCAAAGGCAGAAGAAATGTGTGGGTAGAGTAGTTCTGAGACATTGTAGCTCAGGATAATAGACTAGCTGAATTGCAGCATCAAATCAAAATGATTGTAGTCACTTGCTGAACTACA
The DNA here is from genome assembly GCF_003597395.2 of Chelonoidis abingdonii. NCBI lineage: Eukaryota > Metazoa > Chordata > Testudines > Testudinidae > Chelonoidis > Chelonoidis abingdonii. The sequence goes on from NC_133773.1 coordinate 46,412,828, forward strand.
TTTCCAAAGGTTATTTCAACCTAAGATCAGAACTCTTCCTCTTTCCAGAGCTTGGCATTTATACCTGAGAAGTCTTGCTAGAGGGTCTTAAATAGCATAGTGTGGAGACCGTCCAACCAGGTACACATGTATGTCTAAATGACTCAGTTTCATTAGCCCCTATTTAGCTACTCCCTCCAAAAACTGTGTAAATTAAATTTCCCTGTAATGATATGCTTTCTTCTACTCCTTTTTCAACAGCTCGCTACCTGTCTGAGGTCATGACCTGCATGGTTCAGGATTGCTTGTGTTTGTCACTCTCAAGATGCTAAGTATCAAGATGCTGGACAGCCAAAAAGTAGGGGTGGGGTGAAGCATAACATATCCATACAAACATCAGTTCGTTTGTATACATGCATGTACCATACAAACACAGGAACCTGAGATCACATGACTCATTTGCTCATTGGCATAGCAAGCCATGATTCCCCACACAAGAAAATTAAACCCAAATAAAGGATCACATCCCCCCAGTCTAATTCACAAAATAGAAGACTAGGTAGGTAAGTGTGCAGCTGGGGCTGTGTCCAACTGCTACAGAGTGTATCTACCCTAGCCATGAGTAAAACAACCATCACAGTAGTACTTTATATAGGTGGCTAACACCACTTTTTAAAAAAAAAAAAAAATTGTTCATTGGTGTATAGAAAATATATATGGTATGTTTTGTGTATTTATGGAATGGGACACATTTTGAAGCTTGCCCCATTGTCCTCTATTGGGGGCAGGCCTTCAAAGATGTTCCAGCATTTTATTTTGTAAAATATATGAGCTCTTCCTGATCTCTCTGAGGGATGCTTCACAGGTGAGGGCTCTCAGCTCCAGAGGGAAGTATAACTTGAACAGTGAGTGTGGTGTTTTTTGTTTTGTTCCCCCTTTCCACCCCCACCCCCCAAGCCCTGTCAGCCATATTCCTTGTGTGGATTAGTGTATTCTTGAAGGGTTGCACAGAGCCCCTGCTCTAGCCAGGGCCGGCTTTAGGCACCACAGAATCCAATTTGAAGGAGCTGCCACTGAAGTCCCACCACTATCTTCGGCAGCAGCTCAATTGCTGCCATGGAGGAAGGACTCTCTGCCAAAATGCCACTGAAGACAGTGGCAACGATTGAGCTGCTGCTGCCGACAGTGCTGGGGCTTTGGCAGTAGCTCAATCGGCTGCCAGTGCCTCTGGCGGCATTTTGGCGGAGGGTCCTTCCTTCCGCAGCAGTGATTGAGCTGCTGCTGAAGACAGTGGCAGGACTTCAGCGGCAGCTCCTTCGGGACATTGTGGGGCCCGATTCCAGGGAATCGGCTGAATTGCCTTAAAGCTGGACCTGGATCTCGCCCACATTATTGGGGCTTTATAGATTAGGGATAGGACCTCAAAGCAAATCCTGCACTGGGGAGACACTGCAATGCATTGAACATGGTATAATAAGCTGTAGCCACGGTGAAGCTGTCAGGAGTTGTTCCAGCATGCTGGACCAGTTGAAGCTTCATCTAGATTGGGCTGAGTGAAGAAGTAGAGTGGAAGGTAAAGGCATGTATTTCTGCAGCCAGGGCTTCATCTGGGTTGGGCAGGGGAGTTATTTCCCTCTTCTGTTGTTCATGCCTGGAAGTATAAAACAAAACTTTCTTTACCGATTATTTTCCTCTCAACTTGTTGTAGGGAGCTAGGAGAACTCACCTTGATGGTGTCCCTTCTTGGCATGCAAATATTTTATTTATAGATGTGGATATTATTGTTACTGACCTTCTGGGAAGGACTAATGGACAGGCAGTAGATACTGAAGAGGTTCAGCCAATATTTCAAAGCCAGTAAATTGCCTATCTGCTTTAGAAGTAGGTTTTAGTTTCCTGTTTGCGTGCTAGCTAACAAGTCTTTTAGGGCCAAACTTTGGTATTTCCACAAAGTCCTATGCAAATCCAGAAACAACATGTAACTGACCAATTTGCCATGCAAATAAATCTGCCTACAAAGGTTGAGAGCCTTTAAGGAGGTCTGTTAAACATTTGGCCCTGAGAGTCATACAAGAAAGGTAGAAATGTAAAAGTTGTTCCACTTATTTGTAGCAGATTGCTTCTTTAATGTCCATGTCCAGCGTATGTACATGTTTTTATGATGACAGTTAAAGGACTGGGTGAATCTGCTTTAAATGGCAAAATCTGTTGGAAAGAGAGATGGTGTCCTAGCCTCTGTTTGCCTGAAGCTGGGAATGGGCGATTGGGGTGGATCATGTGGTGATTCCCTATTCTGTTCATTCCCTCTGAAGCAGCTGGCATTTGCCACTGTTGGAAGACAGGGTACTGGGCTAGATGGATCTTTGGTCTGACGCAGAATGGCCATTCTTATGGTGAATAAGTTTCATAAAGATATGCTCAGCTATTGAAGATCTAATCGTCCCAGAAGAAATGTAACATTTTCATGGACTCTCATTGCACTAGTGCCCGACTCCGGCCCCAAGGGTTTCACTACATAGTTTACCTCCTTCAGCTGCCTGATGACCTTAAAGGGCCTATCCCAGGCAGCCTGTAGTTTGCTCTTTCTCATGAGAGAGAACAATCACCTGCTTCCTGGTAGCTTAGGAGTGGGCACGTTCTCAGCAGTTGTACTAGACCTTTTGCTTCCCTTGGGCCCTGGCTAAATTCTCCCCAGCCAAGTCCATGAGCCCAGCAAGCTTTTCCCATAAAGTCAGTACATATTCCACCTCTGATTTTTTCCATCGGGGGAAGCCCTATTTAGCCACTTGCAGGTGTATTTCCCCCATTAGCATGACCAGTTCTAGACAAGTCATCCCCCTGGGTCTTCTGCACATTCTGGAACCTTTTCCTGTACGCCTCAGGGGTCAGCTCAAACTTGCACAGCAGGGTTTGTTTAAACACTTCATGGTCCCCTGCTTCCATCTCATCCATCTGATTGAACATCTCTGTGGTCTTTGGGACTCAGTAAGGGGGTGAGATGCCAAAGCCTGTCTGCAGGGTCAACCTGGTGCACATTGCAGGCCTTCTCAAAGGCAGCAAGGAAGGCATCTGTATCATCCCCTTCCTTAAACTGAGGCAGCACTTTGATATCGGAGTTCCCTGTGGGCTTAGCCACTCTGGGCTGACGGACGGGTCTCTCTGCTTCTCAGCTCCACCATCACCAGTTCATGCTGCCTCTGTCTCTCACTGTCCTGCGGTTCCTTCTCGTGGTCCTCCAGCTCTTTCAGTTTCAGTCTCATTTCCAACTGTCTCAGCTCCACCAATGGGGCACTCAGTCAGGAAGATCCTGTGCTGATTGGGTAGGTAGATCCTGGGGCTGCCTGCCTGCTTTCAGCCCCTCTCACATTCCCATTTGGGTCAGTGGCTTGGAGGAACTCTGGTGCTGCTTGGCTGCTCCGGGCCTCTCTCATGGCCCCAGCTGGCTCAGGAATTAGCTCCTTAGCATGATCATTCTCTTCCAACTGGGCAATCAGCTGTGCCTTGGTGAATTTTTCCAAACCGCAGCCCTCTCTCTCTCTCTTTCTCTCTCTGCACAGCTCTACAATGTCCTTCTTAAGGAGATGGTTATAGCCCATCTCCATGCTGTTCCCAAAGGGTCCTGGACTCACAGGCTTGTGCGCACTCAGCTCCCCACGGTCCCTGGGAGGAACCCCTTCAGTGCAACAGCCCTTCTCGGGGTCCACTCTCTTTTGGGGGCTAAGCCATAGGCTCCTCCATCTTCTTGAATTGTACCTCTCGGAGCCTCCAGCATGCCCATCTGTCATAAACAGATAGCTAAGCATTAATGTCTCTTTCACCTGTAAAGGGTTAACAAACAGTGACCTGCAACACCTGACCAGAGAACCAATCAGGAGACAAGATACTTTCAGATCTCGGTGGAGGGAAGTCTTTGTGTGTTCTTTCCTTTGTCTGTGTTCTCTCTGGGATCTCAGAGCGACTGGACATACTACAGGCTCTAATTTTCTATTCAAGTAGTAAGTGCAAGTAGAAAGGCATTTTTTAGTCTTTTTAATTGGTTTTCTTTATTTTCAAATGTGTATCTGGCTGGTAGAGTTTTAATGTGTATTTGGCTGGAAGTATTTTAAATTGTATTTCTGCTGGAGGAGGCTTTTTCTCCAGTTTCTATAAGCTGAAAGACCCTGTAATATTCCATCTTTCTTTATTCTTCTTTCTTTTCTTAAAAGCTTTTCTTTTAAAATACTTAATTGATTTCTTTTCCTCTGGTTAAGGCTGAGGTATTGAGTCTGTACTCACCAGGGACTTGGAGGGAGAGAGAGAAGGGGGGAGGAAAGGTGAATTTCCTCTGTTTTAGATTCACAGAGCTTGAATCTGTATTGCCTCTGGGGGAGGGGAAAGGCAGGAGCGGGGGAAGGGACATTCCCTCCTGTTAAGATTCAAGGATTGAATCGCAGTGATCTTTCCAGAGTAACCAGGGAGGCAAGGCCTAGGAGAGGCACTAGTGAGGGAAAGAGTTACTTCCTTGTATTAAGATCCATGGGGTTCTGGGGTCTTGGGGGTCCCCAGGGAAGGTTTATGGGGGGAGACAAGAGTTTATCAGGCAGTTCCAAAGTCCTGCGTTGGTGGCAGCTTATCAGATCTAACTGGTAATTAGCTTGAGCATTCATTGTGCGTATATCTCATTTTCTGGACTCTAAGTTCAGTATTGGGGAAAACGAAAAAAAAATAAAACCCAAATGCCACAATCTCTTGCTAATCCTCCTGTGTTCACTGCTCCCAGTCACTCAGGATGCTCTTCCACGGGGTGCAGTTTGATCCACCTTTACCACCATTGTTGTATGGAGTCACGGGGCGATGCCTCTGAAACTACTCCAGTACAGAACCAGTCAGGACTTCTGGGGGAGCATCTCTCTCCTTTGACTATGACTGTCTCTAGGGCAAGAAGTTTTACACAGCTTCAACCTTCCTAGGTCTGCCTGGAGTATTCAGCATCCGTTTCAACACTGTGTTGTCCCACTGCAAGTCCTAACTGGTGAGATGCTCCTGGCAAAGCCCTGCACCGCCAACTCAACAGGCAATTTCAAACAGCAATTTTCAGAAGTGTGCTGCTCTCCCCAAGCCGTGCTGCCAAAGGAAGCTTGTGGGTGTCAATAGTATTTCTTCAAATCTGAACCTTAGAGTCCAGAAAGTGAGATACTAGCATGAATGCCTCTAAGCTTAATTATCAGCTTAGATCCTGGTAGTGCTGCCAGCAATCAGTGACATTGGTGGAGCCCCTGATGCTCCGTGCTCCCCAAACCTCCTTGGGGACGCCCAAGAACTCAGATTCCTTGAGTCTCACAAAAAGGGAAATAACCCAAACTTCCCTTCCCCTCTCTTCTTCATAGATGAGAGAGAAACACAGAGAGCAGATTTCCTCCCCCTGTCCTTTCTTTCTCCCACCATTTGCCCTGGTGAGTGGCAGACTCCCTTTCCTGGTCTTATACAAGATAACCAAAAGAATCAAATTAGATTCTAAAAAAAACAGAAAACTTTAATAAAAGAAGGAAAACAAAAAAATTATCTCTGTTCAGATGAAATATTAACAGGGTCTGTTAGCTTATAGACAATAGAAGAATGCTCTCTCCCCAGAAATACATTAAGAATATTTCAGCCAAATACCATTAAAACTGCACCAGCCATAACACAGTTGCAATACAGCAAACAAATTAAACAGACTATAACTGCTTACTTACCACTCTTCTGAATAGATAAGAGACGGTAGCATGGGAGATTGGCAGAAACCTGGTTTTCACTCTAGTCTGTCCAGGACCCAGAGCGAACAAAGCCAACCCAACCACAAACAAAGGCTTCCCTCCCTTGAGAGTTGAAAGTATCTTGTTTCCTGATTGGTCCTCTGGTCAGGTGTTGTTTGTTAACCCTTTCCAGGTGAAAGAGACATTAACTCTTAGCTATCTGTTTATGACAGTGGGGTAGTGCCTGGGGCTAGCAGTGCGTGGAGGCCCCTTGGCCTGCCCTGCCTAGAGGCCCCAGGTAAGCACTGCATCCCCCATCCCCTCCCAGAACCTACACCTGCACCCTCACCTGCACCCCTAACCCACTCTTATTAGCATTTTCAGAATAAAACACTATAAATTAACTTTTACATTAATCATATGGTAATTGAAAACCAGCAACTTTCACTATCTATCCAAACTATTCTAATTTCTCTGCAGTAAGATCATCTTTCATCAGTCTTAGAGACTCTGAGGGTCAAGTTATTAATTATATTGATATTTTGTGTGTATAGAGAGAGAAACAAGAGTGTGCTAGATAGTTTTTAGACAAGTTAGAAGACATTGGGATAGTTTTGCCCTGAGGATCCATGAAGAAAGAAAGCTACAAGTGTCATGTGCTTACACCTTTGCAGCGATGCCTGACTCCTTTCTGCCAGGCTGCATGGTTCCCTCTGGAGTTGGCCTAATAGCAGGTTGTGGACTGCTACACAGAAGACTTGGTTTGATTTTGGCCTCAGTTTCCCAAGCCTTGTGTAGGCAGCCACTTGGGAGTACTGCAGAGGTTTTATGCACAGCAGCAGTTTCTTGAGTCACTCAGGACCAATCTTACGATTTCTGGGGCCTAAAGCAGCCAGAAGGAGAAACTGAACTGTGAATAGCCTCCCCTTTCTGTCTAGCTGCTAGAGAGGTCTGATCCTGCTGTCAGAAAGGGAAATTGGGCCATGAATTGCTGAAGCTAACCAAAAGCAGCAGCTTGTTTTACTTGAGTAGTGACACCATACTAGCTTAAGCCCAACAGTGAGCTCTGATTGCTTATGGCAACATACTGAAGGGTTAAAAAATAATTACTATCCAGTCCTCCTTGACCAGGAGGACGCAGGTTGTGGTGCAGAACACAGGTGGGATATAAAGCAGAGGAAGATGGGAGAGGGGCAGCGGGGGGAGGGGGGGGAGGATAACCAAATCACTGATTGGGACACAAAGTTGTTTCTATTTATTTGGAGGTTTTCTAGTAGGACAAACTTGCACATCATAGTGTCACACTGAAACATCACATTGTGTCAAAATATCATGTTTTTTATGTCAGAAGGAGGTGACATTTTTCAGGATCTGAAAGATATTTATGGACTTTACCATCCTACAAATAAAATTTTCAGGATTTGGAATTGCCTTGCACAACTGAAGTAATCCCACAAAAAACATAAAAGGGTACCCATTATATGGATATGCAATCTCTCACTCCCTATATAGAAAAGGAAAATAACAAAGAAGGAGGTAACAATATGGGCATTGAAATTCTTCCAGACTGCAAATAGTTTTCCATAATTGTCAGGCACATTGACCAAAATGTGGTGTTATATGACTAAGTTTAATGATCAAGTCAAGTTAGTGGCCAAACATGATATGACTTGATACCACAGATATTAACATCACAAAACCATCACTAAAATGGAGTGAATTGCTTGAAGTCTGAACAAAATGGACAACTAAACAAATATTTATGGAAATGAGGATTCCTGCAGACAGCATTAAGGCACATTAGTGGACATACAGTGATGATTATACATATACACATGATGGGCTTCTATATGATGCTAGCAGAAGTGGTAGTTTATGCAACATATGAACCAATGCATATGAATTTTAAATTAGTTGCAGCTTCTGACTGCATGGTGCTATCTCTCTAAGAGCTAAATTGGGCTTCCCTGCTTTTCTTTCACAAACAGATTAACTGAAGACAGTGAGTCACTTATATGAGTAAGGTGAGCAGGAATTAGGCCCTGATTCAGCAAAGCATTTACAGACATGCTTAAGTGCGTTTCTCAATCAGAGAGAGCTACAGCCTGATGCACCCTATCCTGAAATGTGCTGAGATTCCTGAAGTCTCATTGTTTTTGGCTGGAGATGAGAATGCTCTAAAACTTACAGGAGATGTTCAGTACCTTACAGGTTTGGGCACACAACTTCTCTGTGTCTCACGGGTAAAGTAGGGACTAAATACTTACCTATTGTACTTTGCAAAGGTACTGTGAATCTAAACCGAATTGACATTGGATAAACACTTTGAAATCTTCAGATGAAAGGTGACTATGTAGTATGAACCTATATATTAATCATAATGATGACACAATCACATTAATTACTGTTAGATGAATAATTAAGTATGATTATACTGGATTGTTATATAAATTATATTATGTTGCAATAAATCGTTAACTATAACAAAGCATTATATTTAATTGTTTTATGCTCTACCCTACATAAATATTAACATAAATTCTGCAACTGTGGCATATAAATAACCCCTGTTCCCACACAGTCAGTTGGAAGATCATGGGCATAAAATTAGACATAACAGAATAGCATAGTCTAGCATGTATAAGATAACATTAATTAATGCATGAGCTAATCGCAAGTGTTCAAAAATCATGAGTCAAATAAAAAGACAATCATGAGATTTTTAAAAAGGAATAAATGTTGGGTTCTTTTCATTTGCTGCCTAGAGTTTAAGCTTTTATGATGTCACATTTTCAATCTCTCCTTTGCAAACATGGAGACTAACGATGTACTGAAAAACCAAAGAGAGTTGAGCACCTCCCATAATCATAGATTCATAGACTTAAGGTCAGAAGGGACTATTATGGTCATCCAGTCTGACCCCCCGCACAATGCAGGCCAAAGAATCTCACCCACCCACTCCCGTAACAAACCCCTAACCTATGTCTGAGTTATTGAAGTCCTCAAATCATGGTTAAAGACTCAAGGTGCAGAGAATCTCCAGCAGTGCCTGTGCCCATGCTGCAGAGGAGGCGGTAAAAAACCCCCGGCCTCTGCCAATTTCCTGGACGAAAATTCCTTCCTGACCCTAAATATGGCTATACGTAAACCTGATGCATTGGCCAGACTCACTGCCAGGCACCCAGAAAAATTCAATGTAGTAACTCAGATCCCACTCCATCTCACTCCCTTGGGGCATGATTTACTGCTAATAATCAAGATCATATATTGCCAAAATTAGTATCCTACATACCATCTCCCTACCGAAACTTTATCAACTTAGCGTCTGAGCCAGCAATATTTTTGGCCCCACTATCCCCCTTGAAGCTGTTCTAGAACTTCATTCCTAATGGTAGAACCTTCATCTATTTTAAAGTCTAACTTCCTAGGTCGAGTTAATATCCATTGTTCTGTGTCCCATTGGTGTAAGCTTAAATAATCCTTCTCCTCCCTGATATTTTCCCTTGATATATTTTAAGAGCAATCATGTTCCCTAGCCTTCTTGGTTAGGCCTAACAAAGCAAGCTCTTGTCTCCTTCATAAGACAGGTCCATTCCTCGGCTCATCCTAACCGTAGCCCTTCACATGACTTCAGGAGCTGGGGCTTTAATATAGCACCATTATAGCACCCCTTCCAGTAAAGTGTACGCTGCATGTTGTGTTTCATGCTATGAAGTAAAGGCTTGATTTAAGTACAGTATTGTTGTAAAAGTCCATGACAGGTCACAGGCAATAACACAAAAATCTAGGCCTGTGACCTGTCCATGACTTATACCTAAATACCCAAATAAATCGAGGGTGCATTGTGCAAGGGATAATCTGAGGTCGGCTGCAAGAGAGAACGAAATTGGTGTGTGTGTGCTACTGGGACAGCACTATTGGGGGGGGGGGGCTCCGTGGGGGCTGGGCCTAGGGGAACCAGCTGTCAGGGGCTACTAGAGCAGCAGCAGAAGTCACAGAGGTCGCGGAAAGTCACGGATCCAGGACGGCACCCTAGGTATGACCCACTAATACACCATCCGATTTTAATCTAATTATAATGCAATGGGAGTAGTCCAGCTATACTCTAAACAAGAGACCATCGTTAACTGCAATTCACTTATTTTGAATGCTGCCCTTTAACCAGGTGGGCGGCGGGACGGTGCGGCTAGAAGCGCAGGGCGGTAGGGCAGCAGCACTACTTCTGTGTGGCCACACGATGTCGCCCTTATACAAACGCTCCCTCCTCCCCTTTCCAGATCTTTCTCGAACTCTTGTCGGCCGGAGCCGCCTCAGCCCGAGTTTATCCGGAAAGTGCCGAAGGTCCTTCGGGGTCTCGCGCAGTCCCCACGGGAAGGCGCAGTGCGCTTGCGCAGAGGAGAGTAACTGCCGGTTGGTGGCTGCTGCTCCGCAGTGGGGAGCGCGACGGGTAGGGACTGGGAGCCGGTGTCGGCAGCCAAGACCGCTGCAGCGGAAGGCACCGGGCGCAGTCATGTCTGTGGTCGGCATCGACTTGGGCTTCCTCAACTGCTACGTCGCAGTGGCGCGGAGCGGCGGCATCGAGACCATCGCCAATGAGTACAGCGACCGCTGCACCCCGTGAGTACCGGCCCCGTCCTCCGCCTGATGTGCCCCCCGAGGGGTACCAGGCCCCGTCCTCCGCCCCCCCCTCCGGGCGTACCGGGCCCCTCTCATGGGTACCGGCGCCCTCCCACCTGGTCAGTGCACACCCGCCGAGGACGGGGCGCGTCAGCGTGGCCTCGGAGCGGGCTCCGACAGTCGCTTTCAGAAGTCCCAGCACGCAGATCCCCGTTCGTTTCCCTGCCGACCAGAGCCCCTCTTGCCCCCGGGCCTGGAACGGGTCGCTCTCAGCCCCCTGTGGCCCGGGGGAGCGACCCGAAGAGCGCGGGGAGGCGGGGAGTGGCAGCGGCTGCCGGGTGCGTGTGTCCATGCCCGGGATCTGCTGGAGCAGCGCGGTATCAGTGGCAAGATTAGGTCTTGCTCATTCATCCGCTTGTCTTCATATTCTCGGTCGCCGCCTCCTCTTTCTCCATTCTCCTCTGCGCTCCTTTCCCTGCCTCGCACCTCTGTGACAGGCTAGCTGATGATGGGTAGGGGTTCTGGTCGAGTGATATTTCTTGGTTGTCATCTCCGGTCCTGGGAGGTGATAGGAACCCATTTTATAGACTGTTGAAGGAGGCCTTTTCTGAGACCCAGTGGGATTTCTCTGCCCTCTGATACCTCGGGATTTGGTCAGTGAAGATTTCATTTAAACAGATGGGTTTGCGCGCAATTCACATTGCAGTGGTTTGCAGTGTTCAGAAGCTATTCCATTAAGAACAGATGATGGAATGAGTATGAGGGACTAGAGGAGATGGAAGAGGAGGTTGTCTGAAGGAGGATAAAAGAGAGTGATATGAGGAGTCTTTCCTCGCCCCCACCCCCCCCCCCCAAAAATCATGTTGCTACTTGTTCTACTGCTTCCTCTCCTGGGTATGAAATATTGAGGTTTCTAGCAAGGAGATCTGGACTGTGTTTGTGGTGATTGGACACGCAAGAGTAGGTGGAGATTTGCCTCCTGTGTTTCTATAGGATATACTTAGGACTTCAAGTAAGCTTCAGCTGTGTGTAATATTCTACTAGAAACCAGGAATTCATGTAAAAGGCTCATAAACTGTACTTCTTGAATAGTGCATGCTCATTTGTGTGTAAAAAAATAAATAAATCAATAAATAAAAAAATGCCAGCCCCATAAATAGCAACGAAAGTAACTCCTCCCAGACAAGTCTGTTTTGAGTATAGTATTTCTTGAGAATAAAAGTGTTTAATTTTGCCCAGTATTTATTTATATGGAAAAAGGCTTTAGTCTGTTTCAAAAAAAAAAGTCAAGTACTGAAACACGCTGGTTAATGTGTCTAAGATGTTAATGATGAAGATGCTTTGCTGTAAATACCACAGTGTATTTATCTGAATATACCACTAATACCAATAATATGTTTCCAAACATTTTAGTCAGGAACTAGTTGGGGGTTTTTTTGTTGTTTTTTTTGTGAGCATCAAAATTTTGAAACCTATTTTGAAACTTGTGCCAGAGACCATCCTTAATAGGCAACACTGTCTTGAGACTACTCCAGAGAATCCCCAGATATCAAGTATATTCAGGTCCATCTATTTTAGAATACCACTTCTGCTTAACATCTCTTTTTGGAGTGCATTCTCTGCAGATGCACTTCAGACGTTTCACTGTATTTAGTTAGTCTTTTAGTATATCAGACGGAATAATATACAAAATTTAGCTATTTTCAAACTGACAAAAGCAGTTGACGTAACTAGAGGAAACATACCATGTGCTTTGATACTTGGGTGCAGTAAGATGCTTTATAGAAATCATTAAACAGCTGCTCTTTTTGTCTAGGTATTGAAGGACTTGTGGTATTTATCTTGACTTTTCAAGTTTGAGATTCAGCCCTAATACAATCTAATGAGGATTTGGGAAGATAATTAATTTTTTGTCTGCTTTTTTTGAGAGTGTGAATTATTGTACTGGACAGAAATGTCAAGCTATTTTTACTTTGCATAGGAGCATTAAGTCTTATCAAGCCAATATGGCCTTGTTTAGACTTGGATTTAGAAAGGTGTATCTAATTTAGTAAGGCCCAGGTGAGCTCCAAGAATCCCTGTAAATGTCTACGTTTTGCCTAGATCAGGATTTAAAGGCATGGAGTTAACAGGTTAGATAACACATGCAAACGAAATATGTTCTTTAGGTATGTCTGCACATTCCCAACTAACTTGAGGTAGTTAATAGCATCATAAACTAGACTGAACCTCCCCAAATATTTGTTCCAAGACACAGGTGTTTGTGGTCTACCCTAGGAACTAGCTAATCGATGGTAAAGTCTTGTGGAAGCAAGGCAGTGTAGACTTGTAGAATGCATTTAGTTAGCACACTGCTAGCTAGCAATGCATTTTTGAATCTTGGTGCTTTAATTAGTAACTATTCTCAAATTTTTACTCTGTAACTGAGAGGAATCTTGATTGTTAGCATTCCACAGGGATCTAAATAAAGTTATTACTGAATCCTTAAAGTTTCAATATATGCACAACAGACACAGGGTTTGAAAAATGTGCTTCCCAGTAGTGAGATGGTTGTCATGGAATCATAGAATATTATGGTTGGAAGAGACCTCAGGAGGTCCTGTAGTCCAGGGGTTCTCAAACTGAGGGTTGGGACCCCTCAGGGGGTCACAAGGTTATTACATAGAGGTCGCGAGCTGTCAGCCTCCATCCCAAACCCTGCTTTGCCTCCAGCATTTATAATGGTGTTTGCATTTTTAATTTATAGTGGGGGTCGCACTCAGAGGCTTGCTGTGTGAAAGGGGTCACCAGTACAAAAGTTTGAGAACCACTGCTCTAGTCCAATCCCCTGCTCTAAGAAAGACCAACACCAATTAAATCAGCCCAGCCAGGGCTTTGTCAAGCCAGGCCTTAAAAACCTCTAAGGATGGAGAATCCACCACCTTCCTAAGTAACCCATTCTAGTGCTTCACCATCCTCCTAGTGAAATAGTGTTTCCTAATACCCAACTTAGACCTCTCTCACTGCAACTTGAGACCATTGCTCCTTGTTCTGTCATCTGCCACCACTGAGAACAGTCAAGCTCCATCCTCTTTGGAACCCCCCTTCAGGTAGTTGAAGGCTTCTATCAAATCCCCCCTCCCCTTTTCTTCTGCAGGCTAAATAACCCCAGTTCCCTCAGCCTCTCCTCGTAAGTCGTGTCCCAGCTCCCTAATAATTTTCGTTGCCCTCCACTGGACTCTCTCCAATTTGTTCACATTCTTTCTGTAGTGGGGGACCCAAAACTGGACGCAGTACTCCAGATGTGGTCTCACCAGTGTCGAATAGAGGGGAATAATCACTTCCCTCAATCTGCTGGCACTGCTCCTACTAATACAGCCCAATATGCCCATTGGCTTCTTGGCAACAAGGCCACACTACTGACTCGTATCCAGCTTCTTGTCCACTGTAATCCACAGGTCCTTTTCTGCAGAACTGCGGCTTAGCCAGTCAGTCCTCAGCCTGTAGTGGTGCATGTGATTCTTCCTTCGCAAGTGCAGGACTCTGCACTTGTACTTGTTGAACCTTATCAGATTTCTTTTGGCCCAATCCTCCAATTTGTCTGGGTCACTCTGGACCCTATTCCTACCCTCCAGCACTATGATTTAATCATGAGTATTTTTAGTAAAAATCATGGACAGGCCACAAGCGAAAACCAAAAAATCACAGCCCCATGACCTGTCCATGATTTTTACTAAAAACACTCATGATTGAATCTTGGGGAGGGGGGCCTGCTGGATCCTTCTCAGCAGTGCTGCTGTCAAGCCAGTTTTGCCCCATTTTGTATTTGTGCATTTGGAGTTTTCTTCCCTAAGTGTAGCATCTTACATTTTTATTTTGTTGTCTGTAACCCAGTTCTCCAATTTATCAAAATCCCTCTGAATTTTAGCTGTATCCTCCCCAAGTATTGGCAGCCCCCTCTCCCCAGCTTTGTCTCATTTTCAAATTTGATCAGTACACTCTCTATACAGGTGGTCCCAGGGTTGTGCCCTTGAAAAGGGTGACAGATACCTGGGACCTACTGGTACAGCAGTGGGGTAGACAGGAGAGGAAACTTGGGTGGGTGAGCAATGATGGCGGGTGGAGGAGTAGGAGCAATCTGGCCACCTGTCTCCCCCCTCCAGCCAGCCTTGTCAGAGGGTGAGGCAATAGGTGCTCTGGTCAGGGGCTCCCGGAAAAATGGGGGGGGGGGGCCTGGAAAAATATGCACACCCCAGTTGCTCAGCCCCCCAGCTCGGGGGCTTGCCCAACTCTGCCAGCCCAGCACTAATGCTGGGGTGCAGGGGCTTGCCTGCTCTGCCTGGTTCTCCTGCCAGGGCGTCGGGGCTTGTCCTGCTCCATCTGGCAGGGAGTGGGATTGGGGCACGGGGGCTTGCTCCACTCCGGCACTCCAGCCAGGTAGCGGGGGTTAGTGGCTTGGAAGCCCCTGTGCTCTGAGCTTGCTCCCCGGCAGGAGGGCTGGGTGAGCGGAGGGGGTCAAGACCCCAACCCCGCTCCGTGGCTGGAGCGCCAGAGCTGGACAATCCTCCGTGTGCCAGGCGGGCAGTATGGGGCAAACGCTGGGGTGGGAGCAGGGCCGGGACTTGGAGGGCAGACTGGGCCTGGATGTGAGGTGGGTGGGTGGGTAACGGCCCGTCCCTGGCTACGCATATCTGTTGCATATCCCTCACTCATCCGTAGAGGAACATGTTCCAATTCACGTCGGTCCCAATCCACGTATCCGTCGTTTGCAACTTATAGTACGCTACTGCAAACAACGGATATGTGGATCGGGATCGACCTGAATTGGAAAATGTTTTCCTATTGATAAGTGACGAATATGTGAAACAGGTAAGGGGGAAGACGTTTACCGGGGACTCCCTGTACCTACATCCCTGTTGTTAATAAAGAGGTTAAACAACACTGGAC
Source organism: Chelonoidis abingdonii (assembly GCF_003597395.2). NCBI lineage: Eukaryota > Metazoa > Chordata > Testudines > Testudinidae > Chelonoidis > Chelonoidis abingdonii. The sequence continues at coordinate 46,428,064 of NC_133773.1, forward strand.
CCAGATTAGATCCTCGTGGAACCCTACTTGAGACCTCCCTCCAATCTAGCTTTGATTTTATTAAGTCTATTTCTCTTAGTTGCAAAGAGATCCTAATAAATGATAACTAATGTGTTTACATTTTCCTGAGCTGATAGGGAGCTCCATTGTGTGCTGCCGGTCATGGCTTTCCTAATAAGCAGAGTGTGAAATTGGCAAAATGAATAGGGCTAATTCTATTGTTGCTGTTAGGAAGACATGGGGTAGTGGTGAAATTGACAACCATTTCATTGACTGTTTTGGAGCAGAAACTTTGGGCAGTATCTACTCCTGGGGGGATTCTGTGCCAAAAAATTTTAAATTCTGTGCATTTTATTTGTCAAAATAATGCAATATAATCACACCAGTTTCAATTGTTTTAGTAAGTTATTTAAACTACATTATAGAAAAAAGTCACAATAACTATTCGGCATTTCCTAAACACGTGAAAGTTAAGTTACAAATACTTGGTAACTCATATTCTCCATTCCAGTTATAATCCTGGATTTTCATTTTCATTTACATTACAGAACACCAAACAGGAAAAAAAATAAAATGTCATTTTAAATTGCTCAGACTTTGATACATGAAAGTTATACAGTTTTGGTAATCATTGTTCTGGACCTAGCTGGGTGCTTTGGGAAGTACTTGGTTCTGTTTGTCCATTTTATTGACTGCTTATCATAAGCATCTTTCCCAAATCTGGACCTTAACGTCCAGAAATCTGGGTGCCTGCATAAACCCCTCTAAGCTTAATTACCAGCTCAGATTTGATCTCGCTGCCACCATCCAAAAATTCCAGGTTTTTGGCCCCCTCTGGTTCTCCCCCAGACCCTTCCTGGGAACCCCAAGACTCAGGACCCTGAGTCTTACCGCAAAGGGGAAATAACCCACTTCCCTTCCCCCTCTCTCTCTCCCACCCAGACTTCCTTCTGGGCTAAACCTGAGAGTACTGATGCAATCTCTTTACATCACCAATACCAAGAAGCATGTCTCCTCTATTCCACAAAGGACAAACCTCAAATACAGGAAAACGAATGATTCTATCTCTTCCCTCCCACCAATTCCCTGCGTGCTGCAGAGTTACCCTCCGAGAATCTAACAAAAAGAGATTCCCCTTCCCTTGCGTTCCTTAGCCCTACCCAGAGAGGAGAAACTCAAAACAAGTGTCTTAAAAAGAAAGAAAAAAAAAACACGATGAATAAACATATGATCTTTGCATTAAAGTTGACAATACATAGGGTCTGTTACTTAAAGAAAAAAATGGATAAACAGACTTATTCAAAAAGAGACTACAATTTAACCATATCCAGCAACTACAACACATGATATAACCAAAACAAACATATTAAAAAAGCCTAATTGTTTTAGCTACCTTGTACTCACAACTTTTGAAGAACTGAAAGATTAGAAGCTTGAAGATTAAGAGAGCCTCTCATAGCCGAAGGACAGACAAAAGACACAGACCCAACATTCTCCTCCTGATTATTGAAATCCAGTTTCTGATTGGTCCTCTGGTCAGGTGTTTGGTTCCCTTTGTTAACCCTTTACAGGTGAAAGAAACATTAACCCTTAGCTATCTATTTATGACACTGCTTAGTAAATGTTTTTTATTTGCCCTCAAAAGTGTTAGATTTTTACTTACTCATTTAAAAAAACAAACCCCATTGTGCCATTTTGGCAGAGGAAAAAAGTGAGCGCATAGATCTTCCCAGTGGATTCCCATACTGTCATTTATAAGGCTTTACGTCACTCAGGCTATGTAGGGGCCTTAAAAGTTTTACAGGATTTTTATACTCCTGGGTGAGTTGACTGAAAACGGGGACAGTTAACCAACAATAGAATAATTAACAATGTTACTATGCAGACAGGTTGCTACGTTTCTGCCTCAGAGAATGAGGTCAATTAACCATCAACAGCAACAAAATGTTTGGGTTTTTTTTACGAAAGCTATTTTCTTTAACTTAAAACAAACAGTTTTCACTAACATGATACTAATATTTAATGGGTTTTTCGGTTCTCAAGAAGGTTACATTTTATTAGGCAGGCAGGCTGCTACATTTCTGGGGACAGAGCCTTCCTCCTGCACAAAAAGACCTATCCTCCTCCATGCCCCTCAAGCTGAAGTATCGAGAGAGAGATAGAGTCTCTCTCCCTTGTTGGCCAGCCTCACCCCCTCACGGTGATCAGCATTTCCCCCACAGTGATTTGCGTCTCTGAAGCTGCTCCAGGTACACTGGGACTGACACGCTGCCAGGGAAGAGATGCATGTCCTCCTGCAGATTTCTTTTTCATTTTTCTGCCTGGGGACACAGAAATATGTGGGCCATATGAATTCAGCACCCCTGCATGGGCACAGAATTCTGTCAGGAATAATCAGAAAGGTGTGCTGGGGTTGTTTATGGGGGAAGAAAACTGAAAAGACTGGTGGGGTTAGAATCATGGAGGCAGTAATCGTTAGAAAGGCTGCATAGGTGCATGAAGCTCTGTTCCCCTTCCAGGAGCCAGTGGATGTTGGAACTTCAAATTTACCAGACACACATTTGTTAGGAATTGATACACAATACATAGTCCCTGGGTAGGGTCCATGAACAGCACTCATCTAAGAAAACATGCAGGGGGCTGCTGGTATTTGGCCTTTTTGCCACTTCCATTCTCTGTTCCTCACTCTCAACCCACAGGATCTGGATCCGTCAGATACTCCTGTGGCTACTAAGTGTCTGATGGTAAAAGTTCCGTCTTGTGTAAGCTCCAGTAGCCGTAATATTAAAAGGGCTATTGTAAACTCTTTAAAATAAGGATTTGCTATGAAAGTACTCATATGATATTCCAAAGCTGTAGTTATGATGTGGTAAGAGAGCATCCTCGATCAAGTGCTTATATGGCAAGGCTTGAAGTCTGTGGTCAGCAGCTAACCATTGGCAAATGAAAAATTCTGGCAAAGTACAGTTTAGATTCCGAGACCAATGCTGCTTCTATTGCTGTGGGAATTGCTGCTGTTGGAACTCCCTTTCTTGTTTTAAAATCCTATTAATGAATAGCATGTAGGAGGAGGAAGCATTCCTTCTTCCTCTCCAGCAGCTCCACTTCATGGCAGATGTGCTTCTCTGGACAGCCTCTAATATATGGCCAAAGGGAACATGTTTTATTTGCTTTCTGACATTCCTCCTCTCCCCTGCTAAGGGAGACTTATTGTACCCTAGCCCCAACACTTTGGGGGAGACTTGCCATGATCTGACTCCTTTAGACAACACGGGGAGACCTCAGACGTTGCCAGAGTAGCTTCTGACTTGACACTTCAAGTCCCATATAGCAGCCTATTAATTAATGCTGCTTCTGTGGAAAAAGGGAATTTTCTAAAAGTTATGGCATGTCAATATCATTAAGCAATCATAACTAACCTGTGAAATGAAGTGCCTTTTAAGTAGTCTACATGCATCTTAAGTCATCCTTGTGTTAGATGGTCTTTTGTCATACTTAATATATATTTTAGACATAGTTCTTTATTATCATTAGGGTATATTGAACAGCAGAAAATCAGCTTGAATGGGGGATGTATTGGGTGCTTTTTCAAAAAGATTAACTACTTCTGATGTATAAACAATGAAAAATAGTGCTGTACACAGAATGTACTCTCAGGATTTTGTCTGGGCTTAAGTATTGCATACTTTGATACAGTCTCATATCAGAGAGTGCTGGATATAGTCACCAAATGACACTTCTCCACTTTGGGAGAGAGTCTAGAGGGGCTTGGAGGGAAACTATAGGATTGGTACTCATGCACATTAAAGGATTGGATTGAGACTCTTGAAACCTGGGTATTCATAGATTTCAAAGGTCAGCAAGGACTATCGTGATCATCTAGTCTGATCTCCTATATAACACAAGCCATAGAACTTCCCCAAAAGAACTCCTAGAACAGCAAGCTTATCTTTCAGAAAAACATTCAATCTTGATTTAAAAGTTGTCAGTGATAAAGAATCTAACCATTGGAACAATGTACCAGGAGGTGTAATAATTACCCTCACTGTCAAAAATGTACACCTTAATTTCAGGTTGAATTTGTGTAGCTCCAGCTTCTAGCCATTGGATCTTTCTCTGTTAGTTTCTCTGATGAGCCTGTTAGTAAATATTTTTTCCCCATATAGATACTTACAGACAAGGGGTGGGCAACCTTTTTGGCCTGAGGACCACATCTGGGTATGGAAATTGTATGGCAGGCCGTGAATGCTCGCAAAATTGGGGTTTAGGGTACAGGAGGGGGCTGCTGGCTAGGGGTGGACCAGAGGGGTTGGGAGTACGGGAGGGGGCTCTAGGCTGAGGCAGGGGATTGGGGTGTGTGGGAGGGGGATGTGGGTTGGGGCTGAGGGGTTTGAAGTGTGCGAGGGAGCTCTCGGCTGGGGCAGGGTCTTTGGGTGCGGGTTCCAGGATGGGGCCAGAAATGAGGGGTTCAGGGTGTGAGAGGGACTCTGGGCAGGGACTGGGGTGTGGGGGAGGGGACTCTGGGCTGGGGTTTGGAGTGTCACAGTGGAGCCAGAAATGAGAAGTTCAGTATGTGGGAAGGGGCTCTGGACTGGAACCAAAGGGTTCGGAGAGTGGGAGGGGGATCATAGCTGGGGCAGGGGGTTGGGGTGCCACGGGAGGTCAGGTGTGCAGGCTCCAGGCAGTGCTTACCTCAAGCAGCTCCCGGAGGCAGCAGCATGTCCCTGCTCCGGCTCCCATGTGGAAGCATGGCCAGGTGGCTCTGCGCACTGCCCCTGTCTGCAGGCTCCACCCCTGCTGCAGTTTCCAGCCAATGGGAGCCAGCGGGGGCAGAGTACAGAGCCTCCTTACTGCCTCTATGTGTAGGAGCTGGAGGGGGACCATACTGCTGCTTCTGGGAGCCGTGGAGGACCATGGCATGCTCGGAGTGGAGCAAGCCCCCAGTCCCACTCCCTGGCAGGAGCTCAAGGGCTAGATTAAAAGGTCTGATGGGCCAGACGTGGCCTGCGGGCTGTAGTTTGCTCCACTCCTGTTAGACTGTAATCAAGTCATCCCTTAACCTTCTTTTTGTTAAGCTAAATAGATTGAGTTGCACTGTCAGGCATGTTTTCTAATCCTTTAATCATTCTGGTGGCTCTTCTCTGAACCTCTCCAAATTATTCTGAATTGTGGGCACCAGAACTGGACTCAATATTTCAGCAGCAGTTGCACCAGAGCCAAATACGAGGGAAAATAACCTCTGTACTACTTGAGATTCCCCTGTTTATTCATCTCAGGATCACATTTGATGTCTGTCTGTCTGTCTGTCTGTCTATAGCTATATAATCTGCATTCACTTTCCCTCTAAACCAGGTTATTTTTTAACTACCATGGCCTCCTTCATCAATTGAGATTGTGACATTTTGAGCTTCTAGAAAGGATTATTTATTGATTTCCAATTACTATTCACATTTTTCTGATTAAAAATTCTGCCGCAGCTGATTTCTCATAATAGTTTTCAATTTTGCGAAATTGGTCCTATTAACGCACCAGATATATATTATTGGTATGGACTTCATTCTGCTTGCACGGTATGTATGTGATCAAGTCATGAACATTGTAACTAAGCTACCATTAAGTTCTTTGATCAGTTCCTCTTTGTCTGTTAGAACAAAATCCAATAAAGATTTCCTGTGACTTGGTTGCAACACTTTTTGAGTTAAAATAGTCTCATCGCTAATATCTAGAAATTCTAGTGATGTATTAGTACTGTTGCTGGCCTGCTGGGTGACCTTGGGCAAACTCCATGCCTCAGTTTCCCTGCCTGCAAAATGGGGATGCTGATATTTGCCTGCTTTGGAAAATACTTTGAGATCTACTGATGAAAAGCACTATAAGAACTAGGTATTCTAATAAAATGTCCATTCAAATATGGGCTGGAACAGACAACATTTTATTAGTGCTGCATGAAGCCTTTAGATGTTGGGCATCAACTACCAGACCACTTAAAACTGAAGGAAGGGAAATAATTTCGGGCAATAGAAAACGTTAATGTGACTTTTAAAGAATTCCACAAAGTAATTTAAGGAGCAGTTGATGGTCTTTTAAAAGTAGTTTTAGGGTTTACTCTGGGGGGAAAAAAGTGTACTTTTCACGACATTGTTTTCTGTCAAAGCTGAATATTTATTTGTCTTTCTGTTGTTATTTAGAGCTTGTATATCTCTAGGATCCAAAACCCGGGCCATAGGAAATGCAGCAAAAAGCCAGGTAAATGGATCTAAACATATTACTTTACAGGAATTTAAGCGATCTTTAAATTACTCATCTGCTGAATTGTGAGGGAAGTGTAAGAGTGAAGAAATCTGATACATTGTTTCATGTTTTAACTTAAAATATATGCTTAAAATTTCCTTGCTTTTGTTACCGTTATTACTAAATCATTAGACTGTACTCCCCTCTGTTAAAACTAGTTGAAATATTGCCTCTGGTTAATTCTTGATTTTTTTTTCTTTTTTTCTTTTTAGAGGAAAGACAGGGAGAAATGTAGGACTTGGTCTACTCACCAGTGAAGAATAAGAAACTTTCCTTAGTGGGGGGAAAAGAATGAGTATAGGCTTCAGTTTCTGAAGGGTGTTAGCATTTATTAAGAAAAACTTGTGGCCCTTATAGTTTGAAAATGAAAATGGAAGCAGTGCTGTCTTTCTGAATTTATAGCACAGACATTTATGTTGTGTCTGCTGCTTGTAGCTTTCCCAGACAGTATAGTGAAATTCAGACTCGCCAGTTTCACTACCTCTGTTCAGAACTCTGGACAGCGGTAAAACTTGTGATCTTTGTAACTTAACTTGCTTGGGAAAACTAAGAAGAGGAGCAAAGGCTGGGACTGGAGATAATCACTAGGAGGAATTCCTAAAAAATGGAGATTGAATAGCAAAGACCACTTGCAGCAGAATCTAGGGAGTGGAAATAATAACAGAGGATATCCCTTACCCTTTACATGCTCATGTCAGGAAGTTGTGGAGTAATAGGGAAAGAACTCCCCATGTCTCTTCCCAGAAGGTGGGTAGTTAAATTTCAGATACTCTTATACCTGTTAACCAAAAGAATGAAGCCCTCAGGCATGTTCCAGGGGCAGGTGGACCCTCATTTTCAGCAGCCATGCACAGCTCATCAGTACACAGCTACTGGACATTGCTGGAGATGGGGGCCTTTATGTTTCACAGTGGCTTCCAACTGTTAAGCTTTATTCTCAGACTAGTAAATACAAGGTACACTTTCAAAGCCTGGAGTACAGTTGTAATTGGCTTAAATTCTGTATTCATTAAAACAAAATGAGCACATTCTTTTGCTGTATGATGGGTCAAAAAAGTCAGGCTTTAAAATCTGTGTTTTTAAATAACTATCCTGCAACATTGAGAGAATAGATAAATGGAAAGCTCATATTGAATTGGGATCTGAATTAAGCATTTTTGGGTACTTTAAGCCCTAAAAATTACTAGACATTTAATTACAATATTTTAATAACATTATTAAGATAGTTGTATGTAGTTCAGTCATTGCACTGGTACGTAATTAATCACTGTCCAAATTGGGTATAATAGGAAGTTCCTTTTAGGATAAGGAAGGGGAAAACTAGTGAAATGAATACTGATTTAGACACAAAGTGGGTTTGAGTGTATTAATTGGTCACATAAATAAAGTGACATGCTTAATAACAGTTGTATTCAGTGGGAAGTGAGGAAAAGGATACATTGCTCAAATGCTGGAAGTTCATGTTCATAGCAGGCCACGGGTTCCTATTTTGAACTTTTAAGCCATACCAAGATAAATAAAGCCATAATTTCAGTGTTTTCTGATATGCCTCTCATAGCAGTGCATTTATCTTCCACAGATTGTCACAAATGTAAAGAATACATTACATGGCTTCAAAAAAATGCATGGAAGAGCATTTGATGATCCTTACGTACAAGGTGAAAGAGTCAAACTTCCCTATGAGCTTCAAAAGATGCCAAATGGGAGTGTAGGGCTGAAGGTGAGTTTTGCAGTTTCCATGCGTATCTACTGCTGTCATAATCTGCATCATTATTTTGACAAGCAAATAGAGATTCTGCTTGGCTGTAATGTACTTCTCAAATGAAATTGCTTCACTGAGCTTTCTATTTTAATTTTCTTAAATTCTGTAAAGGCTCTGGATATATACATATCCATCCAACCTGGAGGAGGGAAGGAAAGGAAGAATTTTTCTTCGAGTGCTTGTTTCCAATCAGGTGTGTGTGCGCGTGCTTGCACGGCAGCTGTAAATTTTTTCCCTTAGTAGCATCCACCCCAGATGCTAAGCCTGGGCACCCCACGGAGCTGCGCATTCATGTTGCTCAATGTAGAACCCTGCTGACCCGCTATCCCCTCTTTTTACTGCCTGTGACGGTTAGCTGAAACGTCGCATAGCTCTTGCCTTGGCAAATGCCGTTAGCAGTGTCCATTGTACAAAGTTGTTTACTTCTTAGTGTAGTTAGTGTTAAGGGTTTTTTTCTTTGCGCCTCCCTCCCAGCACAAACACATTGGTTCCCCAGCGCCGTGGCATGCCACAGTCCCCTGGGTTTAAAACTTGCGAGACCTGCGGTAAACGCATGCCCAAAAGTGACCCGCACACTTTGTGCTGGCAGTATCTAGGAGAGAGTCACCAGAACGACCAGTGCAGGATCTGTTGCGGGTTTCACTCTAGAACTTTGAAAGACAGGGACCAGCGTCTCAAAGTTCTGCTGATGGAGGCCACACTCTGGCCTCAGTCAAACCCTGGATTGGGCATCCCGTGCCTAGCACCTCCTCCTTGGTGCAGAGTGCCCTGGCACCATTGTCCTGGGATCTGGTGCCAAGAAAGGACTCCTCACAAGACTCTCAGCACTATCATGGCTTCTCCTGCATGCAGCCAGTGGGTAGGCACCAGTCGCAATCACCAGTGCCTCAGAAGAAAGAGAAGCTGGAGAGGGGCCTTATGTAGTTGGCATTCTTGCTGCATTACACAGATGAATACCAAACTATACTCAACAGATTTCCAGTGTTACACAATGTCGTTAAAGGCTTTGGTTGCTTTTCCTCATCCTTATTGGGGCAATACTCAAGTTCTGGTCTATTCAGCTTTCAGTTTAACATATGAGAGATTAAGGTCTGCTTCTTAGCATGATCAGGGACTCCATGACTTGGTGTAAGGAGAGCTGGCATATGCAGTGCCATGGATTAATTAATGTCATGCTGTCCTTGCTTTGATACCAAAATACACTTCTATCCAAGCATCATAGCTACAGGACTAAGATAGTTTTCTGGCAGGAGAGCTCTTCTGGTAATGAATTGGCATCTTTTTTCCTGGAGTGCTTACTGTGCAGGGACACAGGCCATTTTGGATGAGAGTATACAAGTGTAACAGGTCCACATCAGTGTGCTTTCAATGGAAGTTCTTTGGTGAGTCGTGCCTATAGTGTATGGCCTAGGGATGTAAATATCATTAAAAGAGTTAACCGTTTAATTTAAAATTATATTGTTTAACCAGTTAACTGATTAAAGGGAGAGGGGCTGTGGCTGCTGCAGCCGGTGTGGCTGGCGGTTAACGGTTAAGGTTGGTTACCAGTTAACATTTTATGTCCCTAGTATGGCTACAGTCATGGCACTAGCCCTAAACTGTTGAAATGGATTCAGGTGCTTCATGGATCTCTGGAAATTCAGTGCTTCCATCTAGGCCAGGGGTGGGGAACCTACGGCCCATGGGCCAAATTCAGCCCACTGCTTAATTTCATCTGGTCCACAGCAAGTCTCCACACTATGGGCCAGAAGTGGGAGCTGCAAGCACTGGCTCGCACTACTGTGGGGGGAAGCTAGGGTTGCTGGGCCGTTAAGTCTGGTTGGCTCCACGCAGCTCCTGGAAGTGGCTGGGATATCCCTGCAGCCCCTCAAGGCAGGGACAATCAGGGAAGCTCTGTGTGCTGCCCCCAGCACTGGCTTCACAGCCCCCATTGGCCAGGAACTGCAGCCAGTGGGAGCTGTGGGACGGTGCGTGCAGGCATCTTGCAGAGCCGCCTGTCTGTGCCTCCGCCTAGGGGCTGGACATGTTGGTCACTTCTGGGAACAGCACGGAGCCAGGGCAGGCAGGGAACCTGAGTTAACCCATCTGTGCCACCAACCAGGAGCTGTCTGAGGTAAGTGCCGCCCACCCGGAACCTGCATTTGCCCGAGGTCAAAACCCTCTCCTGCACTCCAACTCCCTTGCAGAGCCCGCACCCACACCTGCACCCCAACCTCCTCCTCCAAGTTGGAAGCCCCTTCTGCACCCTAACTCCTGCCCAGATCCTGCACCGCAACCTCCTGCACCAGCCCGGAGCCCCCTCCCACACCTAGAACCCCTCATTTCTGGCCCCACCCCGGAGCCTAGCGGGAGTCCCAAGCCTATGTGCCCCCTTGCGGGGCTGTGGCCTGCAGCTGATTTTTTTTTTTTTTTTTTTTTCCCCCTGTGGGTCAATGGCCCTTGATAGAAAAAAGATTCCCCACCCCTGCTCTAGGCCAAGACTCACTTCCGGGTGCCTCCCTCTGCTGCAGGACGCTTTGCAACTGGGCAGCAGCCCCAGAGGTTCCTGCAGCTGGAGGAGACTTGTGGAGTTGGGTCCCATCTTGGCTGGGCTGGAGAGGGACAGGACTTGTCCACCCCTGCACAGCTGCTCTGGGGGGCGGGAGGGGGGTAGAGAAGAGATCAGATCCATCTGGGAGCCTGCGACCCCCTCCACCCCCAATCCCCTTTTGGGTCCTGTCCCTCCATAGTTACAACACCATGAAATTTCAGATTTAAACATCTGAAAATGTGAAATTTACCAGTTTTTAAATCCTATGGCTATGAAATTGACCATAATGGACCATGGATTTGGTGAGATCTTAACTATGAGGAAAATGAAAAGCATTCTTTCTCCAAAGTAACTTTTCATACACCAACTCCTCTTCGTGAGTCTACCTTGGATGTCATTGGGCTTCATTGAGTTTCTTGATGGCTTTTGCATCTCATGCTCACTTTAGCACAAATTTAGTGTACAGTAAAATATAGGGCATGACCTTTAACTTGGCTGCTTTTTTAACTCTTGGATCTACACAAGTCAAGTTTGAGGAAAACTGGCTTGATAATTTAAACTGTGAATACTTAAGTTCAGCAAGATGAAAATCTTACTTAGTTTGACTAAAAATTAAGTGCGTGCCTATACAATCTGTTAGTGTGTGGCAAGTTGGGGGTTTAAATCTATGGTGGTTTGACCTGCTGTGTGGCCCCTGCTACCATGCACTAAAAATTCTATAGTGCACTTTGACATACTGCTCCTTCAAAGCATTAACAGACAGTGTAGACAAGCCCTAATGTGATTTAGAATACTGCGTAGTAGCAACAGCAGATTAGCTTTCCCTGTATCAACGTGTATGTACCACTCTCTTATTAAATCTCAGTCCTTTCTCTTTAGCCTGTATGGAACCTGATCCTTTGTTATAATCATTTTAGCTACTGTCCTTACTTATTAAATACATAAGTGGTGCAATGCTGAGTTGTGCAGAATTACTAATATTTAACTGGTTATCTTTGTGTATGTTGGCTGCTTTTTTAACAGATACTTGAGTACTTTGAATGTCTCCCAAGTTAATGCAGGTTCCTCGAGGATTTCTACACAAATGCAGCCAGCCAGCTCAAATCCTTTCAGTGGAATAAGCAGTGTATAGCTATAGCATCAGTTGATGTTATTGTGAGTGCTGTCTGGGCTCATGGTGTACGAAAACTTAGAGAAAAATATGTCACTGCCCAGAAGGGCTTGAAATCTAAACTAGACAAACTCTAAAAGAGAAATCCAAACATGTGACTTTTTATCTCTGGGAGGACTTTGGTTTGTCTTCTGACTTGACATATGACATGTTTGGTTCCATCTTATTTTTAATATTTGTATTTTTCTGTTCCTATTTGAAAATTTTGAGAAGATTGAGAAAACTCTTGTCTAAAATAATTAGATACTATCCTGTTAGTGTGAAGTGACACCTACTGTCCACCTACAAAGTGGTTGCACTTATGACTTAAAGATCAAAGAAATATTGGGATGAAACAGCCCATAAAACAAAACATTTCTTTGTACTGTGGAAATATTCATGTCTGCTTTGCAATTGTTTAATCTTGTGTTTCAGGTGCGATACCTAGATGAAGAGAGACCATTTGCAATTGAACAGGTTACAGGAATGCTTTTGGCCAAGCTTAAAGAGACTTCAGAAAGCGCACTAAAAAAACCAGTGGCAGACTGTGTGATTTCAGTAAGTTGTAATATATTTACCAGAGTTCTGCTTATAGGTAATTGTATGTAAACGGTACATTTTAATAGTGTGTGAACTGGAAAAGAGCCAAGTGAGGTGCTGCCAGAATCACCCAGAAGAAAATAAAACTGTCAATATATGCTGAAAAGCACAAAATGTATTCTTAATATCTGATACCTATTCACCGGAAAAAACAGGCAGATCTTGTGTAGAGGTTTTGTAGTTCATGGGGTTAAAAGCCAAAATTTGCTTGATGACTTTGTGGTGTTCCTCAGACAGCTGTGGTACAGCAGTAGGCTTCCTAACACATACTACAGAATTTCTCCCATCCTATAGCTAGATCTTAGATCTACTGTACAAAAAATTTAGATCAGATATGCTGAAACTTTGTGATTCTGAGGGCCCCACCGGCAGTTATCCTGTAATGTGAGAGCTATACCTAACTTGTGTCTTTCTACAAAATCTCTCAGTTCTTTTTGCTTGTGGAACCACAGTGTAAAAAAATAGTTTTCATAGCACATTTTGGATCCCAGTGTAATATGTACCATACAAATAAGATTCAGACTCTGCCACGAAGAGCTTCTAATTTAAAAAAATGAAACAACTTTGGTTGTGCCTTTGTGTGTGTGTGATCTTGTTTTTATCTTAGCTTCATTCTTTCTGCCTCCCTTCTGTTCTTCATTCTGATACACTCTTCAGCCCTTCCGGAATTGAGCTTGAGCTGTAGCTTCCTGTAATAAGGAGCCTCAGTCTTTGGAATTATTTTATATTTTTGTTATGTTTAGCTAGATTATGGGGTCAGATCTGTCTTGGCATTGTTTAGAAAGTGAGCCAAAAATTTACTGTGCTATATAAATGTTTAAATATTTTCTCTGTTAACAAAAAGTTAGTTTAATTATTTACTAAGATCTGAACCTTGTTTCTTGAAATCTTATGCTATCTGGGATTTTTTTAGTGTTAAATATATTAAATGTAGTTTGTGTTTAGAAACACTTGTGCATCTTGCATCTGGACTTCCACTGATTCTGTAAATCTTGACAATGCAGGGTATGTATTTGTCTTAATACCAGTTTGGGTAATTGGAACTTTGTAATGAAGTAACTTTTTAAAAGATCTAGCAATTTTAATCAGTCTGTATTAACTAAATATGATTGGCATCTTAAATTTACACATTTAATCAAATTTGTGGAATTGTTTTGTTTTATGGCTATATAAACTTTTAAAGTGTCATTTTGTGTGTCATGAGGTATGTATAATGGAGTACAACCTTTGTTTGAAAACAGGTCCCTAGTTTCTTCACTGATGCTGAGAGAAGGTCTGTAATGGCAGCTGCACAGGTTGCAGGTTTAAACTGTCTGAGGCTGATGAATGAAACTACAGCAGGTAAATATGATACTTGCTTCAAGCAGAGCAAGAATAAGTATGTAACACTGTTTAAAAATAGTGTTACGCTTTTTAAAGTCTCTTAAACTTGGAAGATTTGATTCTGAATAATCATTACATAACCAATTGCATGTTAGAAATGTATAAAGTAACCTACAAAATATTGATAGTTTAGCTGTCACGCTTTTCTTCTCTGAAAATCCAGTTAAAATACTACATCTGTAGTAGTGTTCTCCACTTAAAAAGAAGTCTGTGGAAGGTGAGGGGTGTGGGTGGAGTGATTTTTTTTTTTTTTTTTTCATTATTACACTGGTCTACAATTTTTGAGAAGTCATCTGCTTCAGAGATAAAATGTATTTTATGTATTTTGATGTGCTGAATTCAAATATGACAATTAAAACAACTGATTGGCTACTGTTTCTAAGATATTTAAGTTTTTACATTTTATGTCTATGTATATTGTGTAGATAGTAGAGTTTTAATCATAAATTGTAAACCTAGGTCTTTTCATGTGTTTATGGTTGCTTCCATGATAATATTTCACCTGTCCTGTTTATGTAACACTTTAAAAATCAGCAAAAGGGTTATAGAAATAAAATTTATTATGAAACAAAAGGCAAAACATTATGGTAATAGTTGAGTCCTATTCAGTGTCTACTTGGCGCTCTTGGTGTCTCTTGTATTCATTAAATGGAGCATCTCTTGTCACTGTCGAGCAATAGGTCTGCCAAGCATTGATGGGTCCATTTGCCCTGATAGCGTTTTTCCATTTGTTGCAGTGTCCTGGTGAATCACTCTCGTGCTCGTCGCTTGCTCTGCAGTCAGTGGAAAAAATTAGATGAGAGTGCAAAAATGTATCTTTAGTGACCTGTTGCAACCAAGGCTTTTGTATGATTGAGGGTTTTCCACCAAACAACCTGTAGTTATCTGCCTGTTGTTTTCGAAAATGTATGCCATAACTGGAAGGCTTCCATGCTGTCTTTTCCTTGCACGCATGCATGGTCAATGCATCATCTTGAAAAGGTCGAATCTGAGGACAAAAAGACACCTTCCTTTATCTTAGCTTCACTTAACCTTGGAAATTTCCACAGAGATACTTGAAAGCTGCTTGTGTTTTGTCAATGCTACAAGTTCTTCATCAGACCCCGCGTGATGTGTAAGGGTGTAACAAATCTCCTGATCCAACAAGTGTGGATCTGAACACTTTTCCTCCAAGCTCAATCGACTGTCGGAGTGGCCAATCTTCTTATGTAGTGGAATCTCTGCACGACTACTCCATTCGCAGAGAGAGAAATGCAACTTGTTATCCTCTGCAACCAAGCAAGAGCAAGCAACCTTCATCCCGCAAAGCTCATGATGTGTCATATTTATGACCTCAAAGTTGTTTCATGTTTCATAGGTTCTTCCTCAGGACTGCATACCACTGGAATGATGCAAAACATTCCAATGCACAAAACAGCTTTAAGCACTCGTCTTTGATGAACAATGAACAGTCTCCACTCATTGATGCGTGAACGATGAGGCTGCCATCACCCATCTCGATGGTTGTTGCAGGTACAAGATCACCTTCTCCATGAGAAGAATGGGACAAGATCTTTTTGACTGTTAGGAACATGAAACCTAACATCACGCAGAATCATGTGTGTCTGAGCCCACAGCTAGACTAGAGCCGTCAACAATTTTAAGCATCATTTTCGTTCTCAGTGACCCAGAATTAGTAAAGTTTGACTACATTTATTTCAGAAGCATTTTGGCTGTAGAGCAGTGTTATTATTTAATCATTAAAACCAGGACTGCTACATTCCAAGCACCATACCACAGGATGATTTATGTCTATGGTTTGAGACCAGATAGCTCTTCTTAGTAGTATTTTGTTTCAGGGAGATGGATGTGTTGCGGAAAAGATCCTGTCTCTCGCACATGTGTGAATCAGACAGTTATTTTGTCACAAACTAATATTTAAGAAATGGAGGAAAGATTCAAGTCTGAGGGCAAATAGTTCCTACAGATTAAATAAAATACAAGAAAATTAGATCTAGAAGCCATAATTTTTATTCTTCTTTGAGGCCTCAATCCTGCAGGCAGATGCTTAGTCAAATTGGACTCTGGGGGGGGGCTTCAAGTGAGAGCAAATTTTTACTGAGCATACTTAGAAATGACTTTGATTCTATAAGTTCCCACAATCCTCAAATCAAACCAAGAGTACTAGTTTCCATGCCAGTCTGTGAGCATACCATGTTTCAAACTTCATCTGGTTTTGGTGAAATCCTACTAATGTATGGCTGAAATATATATTACAATAGGGCACTGGTCCCCAACCTTTTCGGCTGGAGGGCACCAGCCGAAGGACCACAGCGGTGGCAGAGCACCCGCCGAAATGCCGCGGCAGTGACGCCTCTCGATAACGCCACTTGCCATCGACAAGCAACGTCATTGAGAGGCGTCTCCGCTGAAATTTGGGGGCGACGCCTCGCAATGACATCACTTGTTGGCGACAAGCGTCGTCATCGAGAGGTGTCCCTGCCGCAGCATTTCAGTGGGTGCTCTCCCGGGGGCCAGGACGTGAGCACATCAAGATGCCCCCGCGGGCACCGCGTTGGGGACCACTGCAATAGGGAGTCACATTTTTCATTCATATTTGAAAACAAGAATAATATAAATTGTGTTGAAATGCTGACTACAGTAGTCATGACTGCCCATGCCTTTATTAATAGACCATTCATTCTAAAATTTCATCATGAAAGATAAATAAGGAATAGTAATCTGAAAAGAACTTGTGGAAAACTAATTGTTACCAGTTTAGTCCCTCCAGTGATTTTTGGGAATAAAAGACTATTCAGATCTGTTTCTTCTCTATCAACAATGATGTAGCATCTGCCTCTACACTCCAGATTTGTTAGTGTAATTTTGAATTCCTTGCCTCCCCTGGCAACTGGATCCATTATCCTTAATTAACAGGTGCAATAACGTGCATCTTTTGGTTACAGTATAGACATTTTGTCAGTCTGACATCTGACAAAATACTTAACTCATAGTCATTATGAAGTCTCCATCCAAATCAGATTTTTTTCTCCCCCTCAAATTTAGGTATATATCTTTCTCTGCTTCTTATCCAGCCTGTCTCAGCCTAGAGTCCAGTTACAGCATTGGCACAAACACCATTTGTATGAGTGAGTGATTTGCTCATTCCAATTGTCCATTGCTGTATTACAGATTCTTCAGCCAATCTGAGAGCCATGATTGATTATAGCAGAAGGTGGATCAAATTCTCACTTACCCAAAGAAGGGTGGCTGTGATGAGATGCTTCCATTGTAGGCGTGTCAAAGCAGAGTACATTGTGTGGGATCCAGGTGGAGCAATTTAAATCACAGTGACTTTTCTAGAGTCAGGAGCTGGCAGCAGGGAGCTTGGCTAGAACGGAGCTGGAGCATTCCTTCCCCATCCTCTCGAGAGGTGGCCTGTGCCCTCTGAGACGTTCTTTCACATCCTGCTAGGGAGGCACGCCCCACAGTTTGGGGACCACTGTCCATGGCATGTCCTTTTTTGAGTGATGTCCCTGTGGGTGCTCCACTTCAGGCATCAGTGCTTCCCTGAGACAGAGAATTTTAGCAGCAGTGCCTGTCTGGGTTGCACATGCACAATCCCTGTTTTGCAGTGCTGTTGGCACCATATCCAGCGCAAATGACCTGACCCCTTCAGTTCCGTCTCAAAATGGATCTCCTGGTGCATTCGCCTCTGCTACCAACAAAACAATTTACAACCTCCACCGGGGATCAGAACTCATTCAGCCAGATCTATAGCAATCTGAGTAGCCTTTCTAAACAGTGTACCACTCATAGACATATGCAGAGCAGCTACCTGGGCCTCTGAACATATATTCATAAAGCATTACACAGTTGACCAGACCTTTAGGCTCTGATACGCTGCTAGGCTTAACACACTATCTTCAGTCACTCAGAAAACCCAAAGCCCCTTCTGCCCACAGAGGGGGCATTGCTCTACAGTCACATGAAGTGGAGCACCCACAGGGACATCACTTGAAGAAAAAAAAAAAGGTTGCTCATCTGATACAGTAACTGAGGTTCTTCAAGATGTATGTCCCCATGGATGGGTGCTCCACGACCCATCCCTCTTCCCTCTACTTTGGAATTCACACTATGCACTCTACAGTAAAGAAGGAACTGAGGGGGTCAGATCACGTGTGCCAGATGAGTTGGCGATGGCACCGTGAGGCGAAGATGACGCATGTGTGACCCAGATGGGCACTGGTGCTGAAATTTTCTGATCAGTGGCACAGAGATGCACAAACACCTGAAATAGAGCACCAATAGGGGGACACATCTCAAAGAATCTCAGTTACTGCTCCAGGTGAGTAACTTTCTCTTATCTTTGTCACTTTAGAACAAAATCATTCAATGTTAACAAAGTGAAAATTTGTGTAGACTTTCACTATATATTATCGCAAGTGAATTTTTATACAATCCTAATTTTTTTTAAAGGAGTCTTAAGTTAGGGTTTTTTATTGAAAATTGTTTTTGTTTTTGTTTTGTTTTTTTACAGTTGCACTAGCTTATGGAATTTATAAGCAAGACCTACCAGCCTTGGAGGAGAAACCAAGAAATATAGTCTTTGTAGATATGGGACATTCTGCATACCAAGTTTCAGTTTGTGCTTTTAACAAAGGAAAACTGAAGGTAAGTTTATTTTTACTACATTGTTGCACCAGAGGCTAAGCAGAGGCTTACTTAATTGGGACAGTGCTCAGGAAACTTCATTGGAGTGCATTTTTGAATGGTTAAATGTCTTGCCTGGTGTGGGCTAACCTGTTTGTAGTAAATACGGTATATATACTCATTCATAAGCCAGATTTTAGTAAAAAAGGGAAGCACCAGAGAAGGGGGTCGGCTTATGAACAGGTATAGAGAGAGAGAAGTGGGACACAGCCCCTCCCCCCAACAGAGGCAGCACAGCCACCAGAGCCAGAAGGAAAGAGGCGGGGCCAGTCTCTCTCCGCTTCTGGCCATGCTGCTCTCCCCCCAGCCTCCAAAGCAGCTGCAGCTCAGGGGCCTGTGCTGCTCGGCCCCACCCCGTAGAGCAGGCTGAGCAGAGGGAGCAAGGAGAAGCAGCAGAACCAGAAGGGATGAGGCAGGGCCAGAATCTCTCCGTTTCTGGTCATGCTACTCTTCCCCCAGCCTCCGAAGCAGCTGCAGGTCTGGGGCTGGCTGGCAGGCTGCAGCTGTGCTGCTCGGACCCACCCTTCAGAGCAGGCTGCTGCCATGCTGCCCAGTTTGGCCAGTCCTAGCAGGCTGTGGCTGCGCTGCCCACCCTGCCGGAGCAGCTCCAGCCAGGCCAGAGACATCTTCCCCTGGGCCTCCCCAGATAAGGTGGGAAGGGAAGGGGTAGAGTGTGTGTTGGGGTCCTGGGCTAGGGATGGGGTTATGTGGGGGGTGGTCATGGGTTTCTCCCTCCCTTCCCCTCGCCCCCCCCCCCCCCCCCCCCCCCCAAAAATTGCCCCACAAGTTGCTGTCCTGGCCCATCAAGATAGGTAGCTGGTAGCTGGCATGCAGGACACTTTTTGTTTACTTAGGTTTACCTCCATGCCTGTGGACGCGAGGTAAACAAACCATCTTGACCCGCCAGCAGCTTATCCTGATGGCCCAGGAGCCAAAGTTTGCTGACCCCCCTGAATTATAGAGTCAGCTTATGAACGGATCATAAAAAATTTCCATTTTTACTTATCCATCTTGGGGGGTGCGGGTCGGCTTATAAACGAACCAGCTTATGATCGAGTATGTGTGGTATTAGTTACTATTCTTTCATACATAAAAGCTTTCCTGCATTCTAGTTGTTAAATGACTCTCCTTCATGGCATTTCTTCAGCAGCTCACTGTAGAAGGAGAATGCTTAGCTACACAGCCAAGGAATCTCTTTGAGTAGAAGTTAGAATTGGAAAGTGTGTGCGTGGCCTTAAAGTCCTATCTTTTATGGACCAAGAGTACAATTATCTCATCTCAAACTGGAGAAGTCACAGAACCAACTTGTCTACCTCCTCTCCAGTGTAAATGAACCTTTGCTGAACTTTCTTGAAAAATGAAGTAGGCTATAGCTGAATTGCACTTTTCCCAGCCGTGCATTGAAAGCAAGTGGGAGAGGAGAGTTGACTCTTTGAACTCTAACTTAGGGATGTTTGCTAAGTATATTTAATTCAACAATTTTAATTTTGTATCTGTAAGACTTTCTGCTTTCAAGACTGGGGTAGTAGTGGCTTAATTCCTTTTTATCCTGAGCTACATTTGTCTTCAGTAACAAAACACAGAAGCTACAAAAGTTGTGTGAAAAATTAAAGTGCTCTGTGGTCTCAGTTCTTTTTAGATAAATGCCCTAGGCATGCTGTGATCTGAACAAGGACATGCATACCCAGTAGAAAACTTAAGCAAGAAAGTGTATTAGCAGATTTTACTTTCTCAGTGGAATGGCATATTTTTACATAGGGAGATTGCAGCATGACAAGATAAAGATCTCAGTTCTTCCTTCTGTATGTCCAGAACTGCTCAGTTCTATGTGCCCATAAGCTTCATGGAGTGGAGGGGAACATTATGGAAAATGCTGATTTGGCAGGAAGTAGAGGATAGGTATATACTTGACACATTTCACTTCTATGCAGGTCTTGGCTACTGCTTTTGACCCTTTTTTGGGTGGCAGAAACTTTGACGAGGCTTTAGTAGATTACTTCTGTGGGGAATTCAGGACAAAATATAAACTGAACGTGAAAGAGAATGCTCGGGCACTGCTGCGCTTGTATCAGGAAAGTGAAAAATTGAAGAAACTTATGAGTGCAAATGCTTCTGACCTCCCACTCAACATTGAGTGCTTCATGGATGACCTTGATGTCTCCAGTAAGATGAACAGGTAAAGTACTGCATGTTATACTAACTCCAACCAGAATATGGTGGTTTTAGTTTGTGCCTGTAATGCAATATTTCTTCTTCTGCAGAGCTCAGTTTGAACAGTTATGTGCTCCTCTCCTAGCTAAAGTGGAACCTCCTCTAAGAACAGTAATGGATCAAGCTAGTAAGTAGAAGTTATGTTTTGTTACCTGGCTCAAAAGAAAAACCGCTAAACCTTATTAAATACCATAAAAAGTTAAAAGATGCTACGCTAAGCAATGAGAAGTTAAATGTCAGTGAAGGTCGTCGAGGCAAGCTTCATTTGCCTCCCCTTGCCATGTGTGCATTATGATACGGTTTTAATTACGTGATTGTCTAACTTCTTTAATGGGGTTTTTTATTCAAATATGGCACAATTTCGTATGTGTATCTGATTTACTGAGCACCATTCATCCTGAATAATGAATGTGGTGGGGTTCTGAGAGGGGAAAAAAGGGAATATAATCATGGAGTTATAGAGTATCATGCTTGCACTATGGTTACAACTGACCAAGAAACCTTAATTTTTGTGTTTGCTAACTTTTAAGTGTTTGACTTTGCAACCTTTAGGTTTCTTTTAGGACAGCTTTTTATATATAACTTACTTCCTATTTTTCCTTTAATAAAAAAAATTACATGCTACTGAAATAACCCACTGCATAAGTCATCAGAAGGGTTTGAAGAGTTGAAGTAGCTGCTTCACAACAGTGCTAAGTGAGACTGGGCAGTGTGGTCAGTGCAGATGAAACTGGGAGAATTTAGGAGCAAAGCCTGCAGTGTAAGCCCTGCAGCACATGTGAAAGTTTGCTTTTTTGAAGGCTAAATAAATCTAGATGGATTTTCAGAGACCGAAAAAAGCCACTCTCTGATCTACCCCTTAAACATATTAAAAGTAAAGGGAACGAAAAATTGTGAATATCATCTTTTGTGAGCTGACATAATAAAATGTGACTGGATAAATAATGCAAAAATGAGGAGGGAGAAGAGAGCCTGAAAGCTATAATACGTTTTACAATGGCTGACAGTTGCCTGAAAGCATATTAGTCATGCCCATATGACCCAAATCCAGAACTGCAACTTTGACCTGAAACCACAAATGCAGATTGTTCATCATGTTTCTTTTGAATGTGTGTGGTTTTTTTTTATTTCTGTATTGCAGCCCAAAAAAGAATCCATTTCACCCAAGAAACCCTATAATTAGATTCATCTTCAAGTGATTGTCCACATGGATTCTACTTCTGGCGCACACATAGCCATGCATACATCAAATTCTCTTGGCCAGTCGCATCCTTTGGGGCTGCACCTGCCCTTGGATGCGCGCTCTCACGTACCTTTCCCACTCCTCAAACCCGAGGGCATAAAGAATGGAGCAGGCACAACTGTTCCTTCTTATTGCCGTGGCAGTGAGACAGAACTCCTACTGTGGCTTCATGTCTATGCACTGTGTGACTTTGTGTGTGTGTGTGTGTTTAGTTTTTTCCTCTTTTATACCCGTTGTCAAACAAACAAAACCCACAACACTTGGATTAATTTGGGGGTTTTTTCCTGTTACTATGGCTGAAACAAAATCACCAGTGTTTAAAAATTGTTCCTTCCTGTCATGTGGCTATTCTGCTCAATGACAGGCATTTGAAGTACATTTTTTTTTGTTTGTTTTTTGTATTTTTTGCCTTGAAGGGGGTACATCCCTGATAGGTGTTTAATCTGTATCTCCTTCTCTTCTGTGGCATCTTGGAGGAGAAATGTCTGTTTACAGTAAGGCAGTTTTGGGCCTCAGGCAGGGGTAAGCACCAAACAGGCCTCCTGGCCCAGTGTGGGGAGGCGGCCACCCCAGGGGTGAGCGGGTAAGGGGTAGAGGGACTCAGCCCCACCCTACTCCACTGGGTCCCAGTCCAGGGCCCTAACAGTGGCAGA
Organism: Chelonoidis abingdonii; assembly: GCF_003597395.2. NCBI lineage: Eukaryota > Metazoa > Chordata > Testudines > Testudinidae > Chelonoidis > Chelonoidis abingdonii. The sequence continues at coordinate 46,450,579 of NC_133773.1, forward strand.
GTGGTCTGCCACTGGGTCAGCAGGTATCCACCCACAACACACTGACCTAGTATCAGGCCAAGGCCCAACCAGACAGTTTCCCTTGGCTACTTCCTACCTCTCTGGGGTTTGGTGCACGTGTGCTGTAGGTATCCTCCATCTGCTTGGGGTTGGTGGTCAGTGGTAGCCCCAACCACTCGTTGGCACCTCGGCTGGCCTGCAGCCCTGGGAGTTCTGGCCAGTTCTCAGGCAGTAACCCCAGCATCTCCTCGGTCAGGTGGCAGCCCTGGAAGCTTTGGTCAGTCCTCAGGCAGCAGCCCCAGGAGCTCCTCCTCCTCGACGTCCCACTCTGACAGCAGGGGAGATGCGTCTATCTCCCTGGGCTGCTACAGCCCAACTGAGCTGCGGTGTGGCCTGCATTTTATACTTCTGCTTCCTGTCCTGTCCTATAGCTTCCAGCATGGCAGGCGTGGCTTTCCTGGCTCTTCAGCCTCCTGGTATGTTGCCACCTCGCTATAGCCATGAATTTGGTAGGGTCCTACTTACTTTACAGTAACTATATGGTTCTTTAAGATGATGTCCTCATGGAATCTCTGACTGTCCTATTTCACTGCTGCTATGGAATCCTGTACCATCTGGCTTCTGTACTGGGGGAACAACTACGGGATGGTTAGGCCCCATGTGCCCTTTGTGCCTTCTGGGGAGGCGAGGGAAGTGGGTGTGAGAATAGCCGCACTTAGGCACTGTCCCAGTGGACACTGTTGGTCAAAAGAATCTGATTTTGTGTGTGCATAGGCACATGCACAATAGAAGTGGAATCCATGTGGACAGCCATCTCAAAGAACCACAGTCACTAAGATAAGTAACTTTTTTTTATTCTGGATTTTTGCACTTGCAGCCTGATATGCCCATAGACTAAAGGAGGGGCAAGGATTTGTTTGACAGTATAAATCATTGCGATTTAATATAAAATTCTCATTGCACATTCGCCTGTCTTCACTGGTTCTTGTAGTGTCTAGATAATTCAGTTTGATTTTTAAGAACCCCTTGAGCTTTTCAGTCAGAAGTGGGAATCCAAGGTATGCGATCTCTAGCTACATGTCAAAAAAAAAAATTGGGTGTCGGGGAGAGAAATCAGCTTTGGGCAATTTGAAGCTAACTTTTTAAACTTACGGCCTAAACTGTCTTTTCTAGAACTACAGCGTGAAGACATAAGCAGTATAGAAATTGTAGGTGGAGCCACTAGAATCCCAGCAGTGAAGGAACAAATATCTAGGTTCTTTGGTAAAGATATAAGCACTACACTGAATGCAGATGAAGCTGTTGCAAGAGGTTGCGCATTACAGGTATGGCTGCTATGATTCTAGTCTGTCATTTCTAGTCTGCTGGAAATTGTTCACTAACTGAAAGTCAAAGAATGCTGCAGGTTAAACAAAATGTCTCTCATCTCAGGATTTAAGGTCTTCATACTAAGCATTCATTCTTCCTTGCACTATTGTATTCACTAATCATTTAAACATTTGTTGTAGTTGTCACATTTGGTAATAATTATGAGAGTAATGACGGGGGAAGGATGGTCTTGTGGTTAAAGTACAGGAGTGAAAGTCAGAATATCTGGGTTCTCTTCCTAGTTCTGCCACAGACTTTTTGCACTAATGTGGGTAAGTCACTTCCTTCATCTGTAAAATAGGGGTGTTTACCTCTCCATAGTGGCTTTGAAGCTTAATTCAATCTGTTTTAAAAACTCATTGAGGTCCCTGGCTGGCAGTCACTATAATCACGCTAAGTGTTACTATAATTAAAATGACACTCTAGAGCCTCTCTTCATTAGTTTAACTAAGAAGATAATCCTTAATGAAACTGACTTAAAATTGCCCCAGTGTTAGTATGTGTATTTCATTTTAAAAACATTTTACGTTCTAACATAAGCTAGCATGTTGGCCAGGATTTATAGAAGAGTAACAATGCTAAATTCAAATAAATGTGTTCCTTCACTAAACTATATGCATAATCAAAATTTGGTGTCTCTTCCAGTGTGCAATTCTCTCCCCAGCATTTAAAGTGCGTGAGTTTTCAATCACCGATGTTGTTCCTTATTCAATAACTCTAAGATGGAAGTCCTCTTATGAGGAAGGAACTGGGTAAGTTGACTCTGAAAGTAAAAGTACACAAAAAGACTTGATGGTATGGAAAAATCAAACCTGCAAACACCATAGAATAGCTCATCTAGTTTAACTCTTATACTGTATTATCATTAATCATTTTGCCTCTGGAAGTTGGAGTCGCGTACCATTTTACTATTGGTTATTTTCAGCCACCAAATGTTACATTGTTCTCATTTGTTTACTATAACTTTGTTAATTTTAACTTTGTATACGTCAAAAAGCTTTCTACCTAGAGGTGCATGTAAAATGTAGTATTGTCAAGTTGGTGGTTGAGCTTATAGCTCTCATTCTGTCTTCAAACTTCAGTTAAGTTAGAGAATGCAAGATAATTTTCCAGCGCCAAAACAAATGCGTATTAAATGTTTCATTTAGTTACTAGGTTTGCATGGATGTTCACAGCTAACATAACAGGGTTTAATATAACTTGATTTATAGTCATTCTATAAACTGTTACTTGTATTTACTTGAACACTTTTTTTATTTCTCTAGGGAATGTGAAGTTTTCAGTAAGAACCATGCTGCTCCATTTTCAAAAGTTATTACTTTCCACAAGAAGGAACCTTTTGATCTGGAAGCATATTATACCCATCCAAATGAAATACCTTATCCTGAACCCAGAATAGGTGAGAACAGATCATAGAAAATATATTTAAAATAATCTTTTGTACACCTTCTTTTTTTAAAAAAAGATTCATTCATTTAAAATGGTTTATATAAATCACTGAGCCAAATGTCTTGGCATAGAATCATAGAAATGAAGAGCTGGAAGGAACCTCAGTGTCAAGTCCAGACCCTCTCACTGTGGCAGGACCAAGTAAACCTAGTTCTGTCCAACCCGTACTTAAAAACAGTCAGTGATGGTTATTTCATACCTCCCCTGGAAGTCTATTCCAGAAGTTAACTATCCTTATAATTAGAAAGTTTTTCCTTATGTCTAACTTAAATCTCCTTTGCTGCAAATTAAGTCCATTATTTCTTGTCCTATTCTCACTGGGCATGGGGAACAATTGAGTCTGATCCTCTTTATAACAGCCCTTAATATATTTGAAGATTGTTGTCAGGTCCATCCTCAGTGCTCTTTCCTCAAGAGTAAACCTGACCAGCTTTTTAAACTTTTCTTCATAGGACAGGTTTTCTAAATCCTTTTATCATTTTTGTTGCTCTCCTTTGAACTCTGTCCAATATGTCCACATCTTTCCTAAAGTGTGGCGCCCAGAATTGGACACCATACTCTTGCTGATGCCTCACCAATGCCAAGTAGAATGAGACAGTTTTCTCTCATGTCTTAAATATGACACTCCTGTTAATACACTTCAGAATATTAGCCTTTTTTGCAACTGCGTCGCTTTGTTGATTCATATTCAATTTGAAATCTGAGAAACCCGTTACTAAATGACGAAACTAGAAACTTTTTCCACTTGAAGTCCATAGCACTTGGAAGTCTACGATTTCTGGAATTTATCAGTCAGACTTCTAGTAAATAGGATCTCTCTAGATTGGTCAGACTTGTATGGATTAAGCTGTCAGGAACAGTGAATATGGGGGTCTGGATTCAGCAGAATGTCTGAATTTATCATCAACTGCTCTGTGTTCATAGAAAAAGGTTGATACACCCCCTTTGGAGAGATGGAAACTATGGCTTTGACTGTGGATGCAAGTGGTGAGCCTGGGCCGTTACCACAGAGATGCTGATGGCACAGAGAAGTCTAAACTGACATCCAAAAAACTGATGCGCTTATTACTTTGGGGGCATATCTCTGGGATTTGCCTTATATTTGGTCTAGGTCAAGGGCTCTCAAACTTCAGTGCACGGCAACCTCCTTCTGACAGCAAAAATTACTACATGACCCCAGGAGGGAGGACCGAAGCCTGAGCCTGCCAAAGCCCCTCTGCCCCGGGTGGCGGGGGTGGCAAAGCCCGAGCCTCACCAGTCTGGGCAGGGGGGCCAAAGCTGAAGCTCAAGGGCTTCAGCCCCTGCAACCTGAGCTCGGCTGTCCAGGGCTGAAGCCCTTGAGCTTTGGCTTTAGCCCTGGGCAGTGGGGCTGGGGCTTCAGCCCTGGGCCCCAGCAAGTCTAAGCCAATCCTGGCAACCCCATTCAAAGGGGGCTGCGACCCACTTTGGTGTCCCGACCCCCAGTTTGAGACCTGCTGATCTAGTAGCAGTGCACTCCCTACTTCAGCTCCAGTTTAGTTCCTCCTTATCTGTTAAAATTCACTTAGCAGCCATATCTGCTTATCGCAATCTAATTGAGAAGACTGTAGTTACTCATGACATACTAAAGAGATGTATGAAGTTGTCTAGAGGGGACCATCTGTAAAAGCTCCAACACCATCAAGGGTTCATAACCAAATCAAATTGGGAAGGCTCTGGGCAAAGTTCATTGTTTCACCTGTCAGTCAAAATAGCATTTGTTATAGCTATAACACCTGCTAGAAGAGTAAGCAAACTCATGGCTGATCTGCCTTCAGTTTTCCATAAGAACAAAGTGATACTCCTCATTTTTTGGCTAAGGTGATAACTGATTTCTGTCTCAACCAGTTAAGTAATCTGCCAGCGTCCTTTCCCCATATGTCAAAGTTCCACAAACTAGTTGCTAAAAATGCTTTACTTTTGTATCTAAATTTCTTAGTCCTATTTAGAAAGTCGTCAAATTGGGGAGAGGTTGTTTTTCTTTTGGGAGATAATAGAGGCATTGGGATGTAATTGCATGGCTTGTCTAAGTGGGTTAGGCAGTGTATAAATGAAAGCTGTAAAGTTTTCTCTACTCTTGTCCTAGTGGGAACTGGATTACATTCTACAAGGGCAAAGGCAACTTCAGTGGGATGCCTTAGACATGTTCCCATTTTACTAAGCACTGTTTGTTAAAGTTAGCATTCTGATCAGGTGATTTATTTTGGTAGAGCAGTACTGCAGTTGCTGTTTAATTAGGATTCTGGATCCCACCTTCCTTTGATGAGAGTATTACTTTCTAAATTATCCCAAAAGTGGGAATGGGAAGAAGCAACTTGAAGAAATGAAGGTTACTCACCTGTGACCAGAGTTCTTGAAGGTGGACTATACAATTACACTCCCTATCCACTTTCCCCTCTTCTTGAGAATCATAATTATCATTTTGGCCCTGAAGGAGGGATAGAAGGATCTGAGATGGGCAGAGTACCTCACACCCCTTTCATAGCCTTGCCCTCAAATGCTCAGGAACAGAGAGGAGAAGATGTTGGACAGATTGAGAACACTCCAGTGAGCACTGATGTGAGAAGTTTGTGCAATTCTGACAGTGGAATCAGCACATCCCATGAATGGAAATGTGCAGATTCATTCTCAAAGAACTCTGATTATACACAAGAAACCTTAAAAGTTCTTAGTCATTCACTCGACTTACTTGTGCTCATATTATCTATGCCTGGTCATCTTAAATATAAACTTTTGTGAAAGACTGAGCAGTACTTATTTGGCTCATAGATAGAGTGATAATGGGGAACATACTCAGAAGACTTTTCTGTTTACATACAACTAAATCAGCTGAATTTGAAACTTCATGTCAGTCATCACCAGCGTAGCAGCCATTTGGTAAACTTTTTTGTTGCGTGCAGGTATAGTTTGAAAATAAGGTGAGCAATTAATATCCACATACACGGTAACTATCGTTTTTTTGAGCCATATTATTTCTTGTGGCACTAGTCACTAAGCACTGTAATGCACTTCAGCTTGCACCTTGCAACTAGTCGGAAGCCCGTACAGGTGAACAAAAGGCATTGTGTCCCTTGTAAACAAGCCCATAATTGAACCAGATTCTGCACTAGCTGAAGTTTTCTTCAATTGCAGCCTTCTGCAGCCTCCATAATGCAATTTTGCAGTGTGCTCTAAGAGGCATAGCTACAGTCTGTATCAAAGCAGAATGGTTGCAGTTAGAGCTGAATGAATAATTTGCAGAAAGACTTGATGGAATTTAGCCCCCCCTTTCTGAAAGGGGAATGAAGTTGTAAAATTGTCAAAGGGTTAGGTGGTACCACCATTTTGAGGGCAACTATATTAAAAAAACAGCAAAAAAAAAAAGTCTGAAGGGCAGATCTGAGAGAATGGGGTGAAGTACAAAGTATATTCCTCCAATCTTCCAGGATTGTAATGTTTGTGTCAATAAGATCTCCAGTGACCTCAGAGCCCAATTCTATCAGTTCTAAGGGGTACTTAGAAAAAGGTACTTCTCTATAATGTTTTACATGTTAATATCACTGTACAAATTACTGCAATGCCTTCTGTAAGGAGATTCTCATTTTACAATTGGGAAGGCTGATGCAGATTTTCAAAGTGGCTTTCCAAAGTGCCACAGTTAATGGCAGAACCAAGATAAAAATTGAGGACTACTTGGTTCCCAACCCTGTGCTCATTTTCTCCTTAGATCTGTTGCTTCTCACAGAATATAGACTATGGAATTCTTCACAGGTATATATTAATTATATACAGGAGAGGAGGTACGGCGACGTTCTAGCTACTGAGTTATCCCTTTAAACCTACAAATACTTGTGTTTTGGAGAAATACTTCATGGCCTTTTAAAGTATGCGGCAGTGAAAGTGGATCTGGGGAATATTTTTGAGGAATGACCGCTCCTCTAGACTTTCCAGAAAACCAAATTAATCCTGATATGCTGCTTTTTTGTTTAGGGCGTTTCGCTATTCAGAATGTTGGTCCTCAGTATGACGGTGACAATTCCAAAGTGAAGGTTAAAGTACGTGTCAGTGTACATGGAATCTTCAGTGTGGCTAATGCATCAGTAATAGAGAAGCAAAATGTGGAAGGAGATCACAATGATGTACCTATGGACACACAATCATCGTGTAAGAATCAAGGCAAAGATGATGAGCTGGTATGTAAAGCTGTAAAACTTCTCTTGTAATTGCAAGAGAAGAACAGTGAATCAAAGATTAAATCGTAGTTAATTCCAGTCTGCTACTTCTGAGTGATTTATTTTCCCATATTAATCTCGTATGCATGCAGCTTTCTATTTAAGTAAGCAGTAATGATACGTTCAGGGCTACACAAGACACATTTCTTTCACTCCCCAAGGAGCTTACAGTGTAAAAGACAAATGAAAATAAGATTCACACAGATAACCATAGAAAAGTGTTACATTTTCCTCAATTTTTTTTCTTCTGCTAACAATTTTCAGCATTTTTTAATATTAGCGTTGAATGGCAACAGTTACGTTGCTTTTGAAGGAAAGATTTAATGATTTCCAACAAACTTTATAAAACACTTCATAAAATTAAGTATTTGTTGAATGAAGCTTACTAATGAAAACAGTTCTAGGTTCTGTGCATCTTAATGGAAAATCGCTATATTTCATCTTTAACTGCAATCAACTAAACTTTCATTTGTTTGCATTTTTTCATTTTATATACTTTAATCATGAAAACCTTTAAGTGCAAACATGCTTGCATGACTGAAAGATGGGGAAATGTTATAGTTCTTTTAAACAATTTTATGCCATACTTAATCACTGATACTGAGGAATTGGCATTGTAAACTTAGTGAGATACTAGTCAGTGACATAATCCCCGTAAGACGGACATCAGCTCAAGTCTTCATCTCAGTTCCAGTACCGCAGCATGTCCTAACCTTAAAAGGATGCAACCCCTGGAGGGCACCAGACTTATCTTTAGGGAGAAGAGAATATGACAATTGCATGACACTGAATCATCTACGATGCACAACTGCAGACCTGCAACTGTCAGTAAAGCAATGGGCAAGCTTAAAACACCTTTCTTTCCTGCTCCTGCTGTGGACTCTTAGAAAGAGAGAGCCACGTGAACAGCTCATATGTACAGGACTACAGTTTTAGCTGTTAGTCTAAATTTTTGCCTTTGTTCTTGGAATCTGTTGCTTGGCTCAGAGAGCGTGTCCTAACTCCCCAGGAGACCCCAATGGATGTCAAGAGCATCATGCAGCCTTCTGGCAATTGGAGGAACTCCTCCCACTCCTCCTTCATGCTATTGCTCATTTAATTTCTGCCACCTCTAATCTTTTGTCCCTTCTGATAATTGCTGCTCTGCCAGCTCTCTAGCCTCTATCTTCAACTCCACCCACATATTATTTTTTTACCCTCATCTTACTCTACTGATAGCAATCGTGGCTCTTGCTTTGCATCCACTATTTTTATACTTGTACCTCCAGTGAAAATAATGACTCGACTTCCTGCTATTCAACTATAAGTTTATTTACCCCTGCCCATTCTGTTTATTCAGTTCTGCCTAAGGAGCTTGCTAAACCATTCCTGTGTTCTGTGACTGTGACACTTTCAACTCCTGGTGACTGTCTGCAAATTTCCGCAGACTATATTGACCAAGTCAGTTAAGAACTTTCCTCCTTTTTTTCCATTCCTGTATTCATTGTTTCTGAATGAGGTGCCCCTCCTATTAGCCATCTGGGACCATTCCTCTTCAACAGTGCTGCTTTCTCTCTGCCTTAAAACATGCTCTTGTGTCCTGCTAACTTAAATTCATCATCCACTCATCTGTCTTACCCACTGACACTTCATATGAAAGATTCATGAGCATACTGTATTCTCACTGCCTGGACTTCCAATACAATCTCCACTCTTATGGGGTGAGGGGAGAGAGAGCTCATTGGTTTGAGCATTGGTCTGCTAAACCCAAGGTTGTGAGTTCAATCCTTGAGGGGGCCATTTAGGGACCTGTGTCAAAAATCTGTCTGGGGATTGGTCCTGCTTTGAGCAGGGAGTTAGACTAGATGAGCTCCTGAGGAGGTCCCTTCCAACCCTGACATTCTATGACTCTCCAGAGAAACTGCTCAAGGTCACAAGTGAACATTTTGAGCCAAGTACAGAGAAGTCTGACTTTATTACAATCTGTGCACTGTTTTTGCTGCTGCTCATTTTGGACTTTATCTTTTGGCTTCTGCAACAGGGCTTGACATGTTCTGCTGTTGCTCTAGTATCTCTGGTTCCTTTCTTTCCTGGCATCCCTCAGATTTCTTTTCTTGGTATCTTCCTGTTTTGTTTCCATTATCTGCCTTTTTACATTGATACTTTGTATGGCAGGCCCTCCAAATGTAGTTCTTTATGTTCAGTCTCTTCCCCTCCATTCAAGCTTGCCTCTCCAACTTTGGCACACTTCCTGCAATCTCTGTCGTCATATTAAACTTCCTGTTCTCCTCCAAAACTATCACTTCTCTTTATTACCATTTACAACTCTTTTCCCAGTTAGACTCAACTTCAGTGTTCCCTTCCTTTTCTTTTCCATCCAGACTTTTGCTAAATCCTGGTGGTTTCCTTCTTTCACTTTTCTGAAATCTTTCCTCTATTCTCTGTCCCTGCTGGTAAAATCTTGGTGTGTGTCTCGATCATAAATTCACCTGGACTTCTCCAGACCACTTCTTACGTCCCAGCATCTCACCTTCTCAGATCAATCTGCCACATCTCCCACTATATTCAAAACATTGCTGCTCCTATTAAAATAGCCTCCTATTGTGTAAGTGAAGCACCTTGCCTGCCTACTTCTTTAAATCTCTTCTTTAAAACTAATTTTCTGTCTTTCAGAACATTTGTGCTAATTTCATTTTCTCATATCCTCTTGCATTTGCATTTGTCTGAATTCAGTTGTGAGCTCCTCAGGAGAGGGACTTGTTTAGAAGAAGTCTTCTCTTCCAAACACCTATATTTCCTCCCACGGTAATATTTTTCCAGTTTTTCTTGCTTAGTTCATTCAGCCTTTGTTTTTATGAAAGTTAGAACAAGTGGTAGAGCAATTAGCATTACATAAGCATTAGGACACTTTTGTGCTCTGATAACTTGAATGGGTTAATATTTTAAACTTACAATATACTTCTGAAGGAGTACAAAAGTGTCTTTGACACATTTTGAAGACTCTTATTAATAAGTAAAATGTAAAAAGTAATGGAAAAAGACATGGCTGACATTTCCATGTAATGTACTATATGTGGAGAATATTCACAATAATACACTGTGCTCAATACAAAAGTAACCACTTTTATCCCTAGGCTTTCTTCCATGACAGTATTCCTGTTCTTCCTAACTTGTCTTCTGTTTTTACTATGGTGCTTGTCAGCAATTCTCTTTCATAATTGAGGATGATACCCTTGACTCTGAGGATAAGGTTTGTAATGCATATATGTAGTATTCTTCAGCTGTTTCTCTTAAATATAGAGAAGATTCCCCCTTCCCCTCTTTCCAAGTGTTGCCTTCGGTAGTCTGTGTGAACAGTAAGAACAATAAGTTGAAAACTTGGTTTCTCTTTTGAAAAGACAAGTCTAAGAACTTGGCAGAAGTAGCCTGCTGCTGTTTTAAAGTATATTGTTAAACAATAGTTTAGCAAACTAAATTATTTAATGCTCGTAATGGTTGCAGCATATATGCTGGTGCCTAGAGTTTCACAACAAATCTTATTAACATATAGGGAAATAATTGAGATAGTCCATGTGCATTTTTGTGTTGCTGACAGTTTATGAAAAATTTAAAAAGTAATTCACTTTGCACTTACATGTATTCTGTGGCAAATCCAGGAATTTTATTGTTTTTCTAGGAATTGCTTCTAATCTTATCATGGAAAATAGTAACTTTCCTTTAAGTACAGTATAAAAACTTAGCAATCTACTGATACTGAACTTGCCACTTAGAATTTAAAGGATTCATTTTAAGCAAACTGAGTAAATGTGATTAGTAAGTAAATATGCATTTTGCATTTCCTATATATTAGTGCTATATAGCTTTGCGTTGATTGGCTATCACTTTCCTAATATTAAAAACTGAAAGCTTCAATAAATTTACATGCATTACAAACACAGGGTTTTAAAATCAGGCAGACTTCTGTCTTCGTGCCATTTTTGAGGTTTTAAAGTACTTGAGACTCCAGACTTCAGTTTGAACTCTGAATGCTAGTGCTGCTGTTGTTTTAATTCTGGTGTTAAAGTAGTTGAGTGCGTGTGACAATTTAATAGGAGACATTTCTGCTGAGTTAATATACTTTGTGTCCCCTATTTTATTACTAAAGGTGTTTACATGACAAGAAAATCTTTGTTACTAAAAAGTTCAGCTGGTAGTTGAACTGACTTCATGTACTGAATAACTGTTCACAGTAACTGTGATGTCATCATAAAAACTTGAATCTAGGAATCCGGAACAGGTGAACTAACCATAGGGCTGTTACTTAGAGGAAAGATACAGGGGAACAAAATGGGGGTTGGGACAGAATCAGCATACTCCTTTTAAAAAAAAAAAAAAAAAAAAAAAAATGATGCAAGCAGCTCCTAGTGTTGTCTAAAAATAGTTCTAATATGCTGCATGAACTGTATCTTGACATTTACAAATTTAGAAAGAAATTATTCATAGCAGGTACATAAAACTAGTTTTCAAGTGCTAATATCATGGGCCTGCCCTACTTGCTGCTTTTCATACACCTGAGAAGTATCAAAGAGCCTCCACTGTACAGGAACTAGTGAGCATGATAGTATATAGTAGTTGTAAAGCGGGTGGGAGTTAAGCTCCCGGTTGACATAACATGAAACTTCTTTGAAAAAGGTTTCGTTACCCTCCATTGAGCCTTTCAGGAAGAAATTAGACCTAAACTGTGATGTGGTACCCCCACCTTCTCGCAAAACTGGTTTTGAACAAGTGCTGATCTGGTATAGTGGATGTCCACCCACCCAAGAACAGCTAGTGTTAGAAGCTCTTGGTAGCTTCCCCTTCATTGGAGCAAGAGAAGCTGTATACAGGACAGTAGTAGCATACTCAACAAGTATTGCAGTACGAGTTTGACACTAACACTGGAAACTAGTTTCATGGTCTTACTATGACTATATATGTAAGTTAAAATTAAGTCAATGAAAATGTATTTTCACACTGGATTTCAAAGTGTAAACTTGTGGTGATGCAATATATCTCATGAAGTTCTGACTGTTCCATAGAGAATCTTTTCCTCTCCTACCCATGTTGGTGTTGTGTTCTTTAAAATGTCTTTTCTAGTCCTTGGCTACAACTTATTTTCAATTAAATGTGTGTAAGTACTGTGCGCTTATTGTAACGTTGTCATAAGGCACATTCAAAAGGACCATTTCAGAATACTTTTTAGCTTTAAAAGTTCACATCTTTTTCTGAATTAAGTACACAGGATAACACTGCATCAAAACATGTCACTTTAATTATGTTACACATGAGGATTTTGTCCTGTTTTTAAACTAACAGACTCCACTGTGTTTTATAATAAAATGCTAATCTGTAGTAGTTGACCCCAGTCAGAAGAACATCTTTGAGCAAGGCTGTGTTGAATTATCTTACCTTCTCTTCCTAGGATAAAATGCAGGTAGACCAAGAGGAAGGCAGTCAAAAAAGCCAGGCAGAACAGCCAAGCCAAGCAGATGAAGAAAGTGAACAACATGGAGGAACTGAAACAAAGGTTGGTATCAAGTATTGATAAAAGAAACTTCTGTGAATTTGTCCATATTAATTTTTTTTTTCCTGTCTTCATGTGACCATTCTTTTCTTGGTATTCCCAATAAATATATACATTTGTATACACTTCCCTATGTACATCTCATCAATTGAAGTACAAGGGATTATTCTAGGAGTATTAAAACTATAATTAGTAGTAGTGCCATGGTACAGTTAAAAATGACAGCTTTTTCCCAACACTTTTCTTTTTTTGATGTAAGAGTTTAAGACTTCAGAGAACATTTCTCTAAAGTTGACCTTAAAGAAATAATGGGATTCACATTGATGCTATGACACAGGGTTTTTGAAACAACGGATTATGGAAATGAAGACACCAGAGATTTTGCTGCAACTAATTTAAAGAACTCTTCGGCTGATTTTCTTTTCAAGTAGTGTTTAATGTAGTCTTACTGCCTTATTTCACATCTTTGTCAAATTCAATATAAAGCATTGCTAGTGTTTCAAAAATTAATAGTAATGTTAATTTCATCATTTCTCATTTACTATAGATATTCTCAAACTCTGCCTTTCAGAACGGCAGATAAAGATAAACTTAATACAAAGTTAAGATAGCAGTGTCCCTGGAGTAGTGCAGCAGCATCAATTTTTTTTCAGTTCTTTCTTGGCTGTTTCATTTTCATGTTTGGCATTCTCACTTTTTAATCACATACCTTTGGACTACAATAGAAATGTTACACGTAGTGTCAAATAGTTCTCAGAATGTATTTCTTTCCATAGACTGCTTCAGGAGACAAGCCAGATCATCTGGCCCAGCCTGTTAAAGCTAAAGCGAAGATCAAAAGTATTGAACTACCTATCCAGGCTAGTCTGTATAAACAGTTGGGGCAGGACCTTATCAATAGCTACATAGAAAATGAGGTAAGTGCATAGTTCCTTTTAAGATTCACCCATGTTCACATCTCCATGCAAAGAATTCTCCTTGTCCAAGAAATAGGTGGTAGCATGCCCTAGCTTGTTCCAGAGTTAAATAATTTAGAACTACCAAATTTACTTGAAATTTCTGTAATATCACTGAAAAAGCAGCAGAGAGTCCTGTGACACCTTATAGACTAACAGACGTATTGGAGCATGAGCTTTCATGGGTGAATGCCCACTTCGTCAGATGTATGCATATCACTATTACTGGTCATAACAGTTTTTCTTAATAAACTGAAAATTTTAACTCCTAATCTCCAGAAGTCTGTGCAGTTCAGGCTAAACCACCACCACTAACTTTAGTATAAGTTTCTTTACTTGGGGATCACAGTGAATCTAAGAACTTCCAGGGAGAGGTAGTACATTAGAGACAGCTGGTTGACAAGACCTAGTTCTTCTTGGGGCAAAGGTAGAATTGACCAGGATGCAACTTTTTTCAGTCTTTAGGTTTTAACAGAGGTTTCATCTTAAGCTATCTTGTTGGTCTAGGAGTTGGGGGGGGGGAAGTCTAAAAATGGAATAAATTGTGATCTCTACAAACAGAGCTTGCTGTTCAGAGAATCATTTTTGATCATGTTAGGAATCGTCAGGCCTTGAAATGCAAAATAATTCCTCATTACTTGCAAACCATTGTCCAGCCTCTCGTCTGCAGCACTCTCCAGCCCCATGCCAGTATTCTTAAACTGAAGAAATGCTTCTTGATCCCATCAATTTGTAGTAATGTCACTCAGCTCAAATGAGAATTCCTTTTCTCTGATCTGCTGAGTGCAAACTTTTGCCCTCCAATAAAGATACAAGTTCCTTTATGATGTAATTTGGATTAGAAAATAAAATTGAGAGGTTTGGAAGCTTCTGTGTGAAGGAAGAGGAAGAACTAAGCTGCTAGAGGTTGCAAAAATAAAATATTGTATGGATCTCCCTGTTTCTGAAGGGGCTACAATCAGATTTCACAGCTGTAATTTGGTCAGAAAAAAAAGGGGGCAGAGACTATTCATATATAGGCAATTCTGCAGTATAATTCAATCTAAAATGCTCCAAAAATCCTAGTTGCTTAAGCCAGTGCTTCCTCAAATTGTCAAAGCTCCTATGTTTTTACAGGGGATGTATTACTCAAGTTCTGGTCATCCCCAATTTGGATCTTTATTAACAAGAGTATCTGTTATCTCATTGTCAGTCTGATTTCTCTCTACTGGTGATCAAACAGCTAGGCAATGTAAAACTCGTTGCATTTCAGAATTTTTTTTTCTTGTGCTGCTGCTAAACAAGCTCTGAATAGCACTTATGCTAAAACAGAGGTTACATTAGCTCGAATCTGATAAAAATCTCCACAGCTAGGAATAGCTTTCTACAGGATAACACTTAGATTTTTAATCTTGGAGTCTTTTTGTTTCTGTGCATTAGATTTAAACTGATTTGAACTTTTTTTCTTCTACCCTCCCGTAGGGGAAGATGATGATGCAAGACAAGCTTGAGAAAGAACGAAATGATGCTAAGAATACTGTTGAAGAGTATGTCTATGATTTCAGAGACAAGCTGTGTGGTATCTTTGAGAAGTTCGTCACCGAGGAAGTAAGGAGCCAGATATACATTTATAACTGTTCTAACATTGAACTTCTTATTTAATACTGAGTATGGTATGGTTAGGAGCTAAATGAATTAAGTACTGCTTTTCTTTTTGGGCTTCTGGTTAATTCCTTGGAGAAATACACTAGCCTTAAAACACAGGAATACTAACTATCCAACTCAGTTCAGTTTTGTTCCACTTTAACAATCATGAGTCTACTGACAATGGTTCTTTATGAGAGAATTTTCTAGATGGTAAAGATTTCTCAAGTATGGCAGTATGTCATCCTGGGGTCTAACTATAGCAGGTGTCTCAAACACGCGGCCCACGGGATTGCCCCCTGTGGCGTTGTGAGCCCTGCGCTGCTGTCTGAAGCAGCTGGCAACATGCCCCTTCGGGCTGAGTGGGGGAAGGAGACAAAGGGCTCCTGCATTGCCTTCTTCCAGGCAAAGCCCCCAGCAGCTCCTGTTGACTGGAACAAGGAACTGCGGCCAATGGGAGGTTCATGGGAGGTACCTAGAGGAGCGGCAAGAGCAGCGCATGCGTGGAACCTTGAGCCCCCCCAGGGGCTGCAGGGACAGGGTTCCAGCTGCTTCCTGGAACGGAGGGGCCAGGACAGGCAGGCAGGGAGCCTGCCCTGGCTCCGGTACATGCCGCTGCAACCCTGGAGCCTCTCTAGGTCAGTGGCACCAGGCTGGAGCCTGCACCCCAACCCCCTGCCCTGAGCCCCCTGCTGCACCCTTTCTGCACCCCCCTGGGGCAGTGTTGGGGTGGGGTGGGGTGGGGCCTAATGGAAGGGATGGAGTGGGGGCAGGGACAGAGTCAGTGATGGGCGGTGGCAGTGATGCGGCCCTCAGTTCAATGCACTAATCCTCATGTGGCCCTTGTGGTCATTTGAGTTTGAGACCCCTGAACTATAGTCAGGCTCAAGTGTCACTTGTCTCCATGAAAATTTAGGAAAACATGACATACGTTAGTATTTGGTCCCAAATGGAGTGAGTAGGTTTGAGGAATAAAATGAGAAGTGGCACAAACAAAGATTGCCCCTCTTGATATCTTTAACCTTGTTTTCTCCTTAGCCTGGAATGGTATTTCATATTGAAAAGCTGTTGTTGGGTTGGTATGTCTTGCAAGCCCAAACCAGAAGTGCCAGACAGAACACCACTTTATCCCTTCTGTCCCTTATCATGCGTTTGGAGGCAGCATCCAGTGTTCCTTGATTGTCTTATTGTGGTGTCCCTGTGTCCAGTAGCTGCCAAAATAGAAATCAGTTACAACCCCCAGGCAGCCACTTTGGCTAACAGCGACACTAAACTTACTAAAAAGCAACAGAGAGTCCTATGGCACTAACAGAAGTATTGGAGTGTAAGCTTTCATGTGTGAATACCTACTTTGTCAGATGCATGCCTCTGACAAAGTGAGTATTTATAATATTACCCACGAAAGCTTATGCTCCAATACTTCTGTTAGTCTGTAAGGTGCCACAGGAATCTTTGTTGTTTTTTTACAGATCCAGAGTAACACGGATACCCCTCTGATACTAAACTTCCTGTAACTGTCAATGCCAAACCCTGCTCCAGTGGTTATTTGGGACCATAACTGAAGAATGCTGTACTACCACAAGCACACATGGTGCAAAAACCTTTGAAGAATAAATTAAGGGAGAATGAGGCCTCAGTTTTCTGCCAGAGAAAGCCCAAGAATCATCTTAAACATTTTAAGATGATTGTGGTGGAAATACTGAACCAGATATTGTCAATACTTGTTTTTATGCATAAACAAGGGTGGCTGTAATTGGTAAAACCATACTACACAAGTTACACTTCAGCTGGCTACATAACTTGTATGTAATTTATTGCAGTACTGCTATTTAAACTTTGCCAGTGCCCCATAACCTTCTCGTGTACAAATATGCTACCAAGGAGGAGAATTTGACAGAATTAGAAGCTTTAGATACTTTGTTAATATAGTTTAAGTTTAGAGAAATCCAAAATTTCATTATCAGTATTCAAAAGGGAATATGCAAAATCTCGGTTACAGTAAGTTACAACCCTGATTAGTAAAGATGCAATATGTCACTTCACCACTATGTATAGCGTAGGCTTGAAATCCTTGTGGTCAGTCTCTAGTTTCCCCCACTTGATTTTTCTAGCTAATAATGAACTGGCATGTGAACCAAAAATACCCTTTCATATTCAGTAGATCTGTTACCTTCATAAAGAGAGAGAGCTTTTCTGAATGATTTTTTTCAGTGTAAAAATCTTAACTTGCTTTTTAGGAGTCCAGTAAACTGACCTTAATGTTGGAAGATACAGAAAACTGGCTTTATGAAGATGGGGAGGACCAACTAAAACAAGTATATATGGATAAACTTCAGGAATTAAGAGTAAGATTGCTTTTACAGAGCACACATTTTTTTAAAAAAACCTTATCATTAAAGGTGACATACAGAGATCCCTGTGTCTGAGCATGTTTATCCATTAAAAAAGCCTTTTAAAGCATGTTCGTGAACATGGTATCAGGTTGTGATTCAGGATTAATGAAATCTTAAACTAGATACCCACATTTGCATCTGAAAATGTGTTTATGCTGTTGTGTGCAGTGAATAGAGTAATTAGAATTTAGTGTACCACGTTTGTCTAATATTGTGGTTGTATTTGAAAATTTTCATACCTTAATTTTTGTCAGTTTTGCCACCTGTTAAATGTCACCAGTAGGTGCCATCTGACCAAGTGGCACAAGGCTTTTCTGTGACTCTTGTAACTGTTTTCCAGAAACTACTGGGTAAAATGTTAAATGCACATTTTTATAAGGTCTTATTTAAAAATATTTTCTATGTGATAGACCTTAAGATGGCAGTCTTCATTTTTTTAAATTCGATTGTGCTCATAGCTGAAATCTGCTTTGTTGCTGGCAGTGGGGTTAGGTGCCTCAGCAATGATTCCTAACATCATGGGCATTCTCTACCTTTCATAATTACAATCTTGGACATTTAACTCTTAATAACCTCAAATTGAAAAATACTTCATTCTCAAACAGTGTAGTGAAACTGCTGATTTAGTACTCTGCTTTTATCTATTTAGTGCCTGACCGCCCCCCCCCCCAAAATTAAGCCAGCATGATGAAAAATGTTTACAAAATCTTATGGGCAGTAGGTGAATTCGGAAAAATGGCTGCTGCACGGAGCTTTTGCTGGTTGCCATAAGCCAACTGGGGGAGCTAGACAGATGAGATTCAGACTGTCATTGTCCTGCGAGACTGAGAAAGTAAGCACTCTTACAAACAGGAGGGGTATTGTAAAGAATGCATAAAGGAGGAAAATGTAGATCCTTCAAGTGCTTGCTCATATCGATTCCCATTAGGTGTGCGCGCGCCGCATGCACATTCGTTGGAAGATTTTTACCCTAGCAACACTCGGTGGGTCAGCTGGGTGCCCCCTGGAGTGGCGCCGCTATGGCGCTGGATATATACCCCTACTGACCGAATGGCCCTTCAGTTCCTTCTTACCGCTTGTGATGGTCTTTGGAACTGTGGAGCGCAGCTTTGCTGATCTCCACGCCCCTAGCTACTCGTAGTTCTTTACTGTTACTGTGTCTATAGTTCGAGTTCTTGTAGTTATAGTTAGTCCTTATCTTTACAGTTAGTGTATATAGCTCAGGGAGGGATCGAGGATTATCCCCTTTCCTCCACCCCACTGCAGGCCCGTGCCCAAGGCACCGAGATTCAGACCGTGCTCGGCGTGCCAAACGCCGATGCCAGTAGAGGATCCTGACGACTCCTGCCTCAAGTGCTTAGAGGAATCCCACCTTCCTGATAAGGTGCCGCATTAGCAAGTACTTTAAACCAAGGATGAAGAAGGAGCGGGACTTTCAATTGAAGCAGCTCCTCATGGAGTCAGCACTTAGTCCTGCAGCGTCGGCGCTGAGTGCCCAACAGACTGCTTCGGTAAGGAGCGCCCCTCCGGCACCGGACCGCTCCGGCACCGACCCTTACCAGCATCGACATCTGCTTGCCACCGCTCCCTGTCCCCGAGACCTGGGAAGCAACATAGTGCCTCTACTTCAGCTCCATGGAAGGAGCGCTCTTCCAAGACAGCTCGTCCGGCACCATCAACTGCGGCTCCACAGATTGCGACTCTGCCAAGCTCGGCACCGTCGATTCCAGTCCCACAAAGGCCGTTGAGTCTGGTTCCCGACAGCTCCCCGGCTCATGCTGTGGTAGAGCTTGCCCTCCCTTCTACACTGGAGACCTTCTCCACGGCAAGGGAGCTCATCGCAATGACAGTCAACATGGCCTCAACCCCTGGCACTGCTGGTACGGGTCATACAATCCATCGGCAAGCCAGCCATGGTACGGCCTCCTTCCGTTAGTCCACCAGAGAGACGTCGTTCAAGATCCCGGTCTCGCAGACGCTCTCGATCACGCCATTCCTGCTCTTGGTGCCACTCGCAGTCCCGGCACTAGTCGCAATCGCGGCACAGTTTGACATCTCGTTCACCAGACAAATACTTCTGGCACCGATCTCGGCACCGTGTATCCCGCAGTCGCTCCAAACGAAGGGACTCGAGATCTCGGTCGACCTCCTGGCACTGATACTGTAGAAGGTCCTGGTCTCGCTCGTGGTACCGTTATAGCCCCCGCTACTGCCCCGGGCCCAAGAGTCGAGATCAGTGGCGCCCTCTCAGGGCCTGTCGGCACCGCCGTGGCCTTCCACACACACATCGGTATCATCGCAGGCTGGTAGCGCATTCTATCATCAGGAGTGTGACTCTGACATCCCCAGCCATATATTCTCGGAGAGACAGCCACGAGCAAGGGCCTCATCACTGGTCCTTCTGGACACTATGGGCATACCACCAAAGCCAAGGTGCACCATCAGTGGCTCAGCGGTCAGCCCTATCAGAACACCGGGCACCAGAGGCGACAGTAAACTGCCCCCCACCCGCAGGCACGGACGAGGCACCAATACCATCTGCAGTCGCCGAGGTTCCACCGGATGCAGATGACGCCCATCAAGTGCAGGAGTCACCACAGGACCCTTTGGTCCCGGGCCTCTCCTCCTCCTCGCCTGATGAGGCGGTGGCGGGGACATCCTCCTCGGGCCCTCCACTAATTGACCTCAGGGCCCATCAGGACCTTTTGTGCCAAGTGGCTCAGAATATGAACTTGCAGGTGGAGGAGGTCCCTGAAATAGAGGACCCGGTTGTGGACATCCTATCGGCTGATGGACCTACTAGAGTCGCTCTTCCATTCATCCGCACTATACAGGCTAATGCGGACGCCATTTCGCAATCCCCAGCTTCAATTCCACATACAGCAAGGGGAGTAGAGAGGAAATATATGGTCCCCTCAAAGGGGTACGAATATCTCTACACTCACCCGCCTCCTTGCTCTCTAGTTGTCCAATCGGTGAACGAACAGGAGCGTCATGGCCAGCCAGCCCCGGCTCCTAAGTCAAAGGAGGCTAGGCGTATGGACCTATTAGGCCGCAAAATATACTCGGCCGGGGGCCTCCAGCTTAGGGTGGCGAACCAACAAGCCCTTCTAAGTAGGTATAACTTTAACACTTGGGTGTCCCTGGGGAAGTTTACGGAGCTTCTTCCCCAGGAGTCCCGTCAAGAATTCACGGCCCTACTTGAGGAGGGTAAAAAGGTAGCGAGAACCTCCGTCCAGGCCTCTCTGGATGCAGTGGACTCTGCGGCCAGAACTCTGGTGTCAGGAGTAACGATGAGGCGTATTTCCTGGCTCCAGGTGTCTGGCCTTCCCCCTGAATTGCAACAAATTATTCAGGATTTACCCTTTGAAGGCCAGGGCCTTTTTTCAGACAAGACTGACCTCAGGTTGCAAAGCCTGAAGGACAGTCCCGTTATTATGCGCTCCCTGGGTATGCACACACCAGTGACCCAACGCAGGACCTTCAGGCCCCAGCTACACCGTCCTAACGCCCAGACTAGGCTGTGTCAGGATGTTACTAGAAGGCGTGGCAAGGGGAATCATCGGAGACGGTCTGGCCCTCAAGGAGCTCAAAATCAGGTGCCCCCTAAATCACCAGTGGGGCCTAAGCAGAACTTTTGATGGGACGCCCGAGGACGGCCCACCAGTTACCCCACCGGATCCTTCTCCTCCCTTTTTCAACCGCCTCTCCCAATTCTTCCCTGCCTGGTCCCAGCTAACTTCAGATCGCTGGGTCCTGCGCATGGTAGAAGAGGGATACCATCTCCAGTTTGCCCCCCCCCCCTTCCCACCCTCCCTACCCATCCCTCTTCAGGGACCCCTCTCACGAGCAATTCCTCTTACAAGAGGTCCAGTCGCTCCTAGCCATTGGAGCCATAGAGGAGGTGCTAAAGGACATGAGAGGCAAGGGGTTTTATTCCCGCTACTTCTTAATCCCCAAGGCAAAGGGAGGTCTGTGACCGATCCTAGACCTGTGAGAAATCAACAAATTCATGATAAAGCTCAAGTTCCGCATGGTATCCCTGGGGACCATTATCCCATCCCTGGATCCGGGAGACTGGTATGCCACCCTTGATATGAAGGACGCATATTTCCACATCGCAATTTACCCACCACACAGACGGTATCTCCGTTTTGTGGTCAACCACCAGCACTTCCAGTTTACTGTACTTCTGTTTGGCCTTTGTGAAGACGCGGAGCTGCAGAAAGTGCATGGCTGCAGTCACCGCTTCCCTCTGCCGTTGTCGAGTACACGTCTACCTGTATCTCGACGATTGGCTCATTCAAGGGACTTCCCAGTGGCAAGTATTACAGCACCTGCACATCATCAGAGACCTCTTCAGGAGCCTAGGTCTCATGATCAACATGGAAAAGTCTACTCTCACACCCTCGCAGAGAACAGACTTCATTGGAGTGATTCTGGACTCCAATCTGGCCAGAGCTTGCCTCCCGCAGTCGCGTTTTCAGACAAGGGCTTCATTAATCTGAAGTCTTCAAACCTTCCCGACAACATCGGTGCGCACCTGCCTCAGCCTAGTAGGTCACATGGCCTCCTGCACCTTCGTGACCAAGCATGCCAGGCTACGCCTCCGTCCCTTCCAAGCCTGGCTTGCTTCAATGTACCAACCACACAGAGACAGCCTGGACTCGGTGCTCACTATCCCCAGGAAGGTTCTGGGCTCCCTAACCTGGTGGCTAGACCCCACTCTAGTCTGTGCAGGGATGCCATACCACCCAGCTCAACCCTCAGTGGCCCTAACCACGGATGCATTGTTCCTGGGTTGGGGTGCCCACCGCAGGGGACTCCGCACTCAAGGCCTCTGGTCGCCTCAAGAACTGGCCTTACACATCAATGTGCGGGAGCTGAGAGCCGTTCGCCTAGTATGCCAGGTGTTTTGAGACCATCTCCAAGGCCGTTGTGTATCAGTGTTCACGGACAACACAACAGCCATGTTTTACATAAACAAGCAGGGTGGAGCACGCTCCTTCCTCCTTTGCAAAGAAGCCGTCCACCTTTGGAACTTTTGCATAGCCCACTGCATCGAATTGATAGCATCTTTTTTTCTCCCAGGAGTCCAGAACACCCTGGTAGATCACCTCAGCAGATCCTTCCTGTCTCACGAGTGGTCGATTCCCCTGGACGTCATCCATTCTGTTTTCCAGAAGTGGGGGTTTTCCCCACATAGACCTATTCACCTTCTGAGAGAACAGGTAATGCCAGGTGTCCTGCTGCTTCCAGGGATGCTCCCCGGGCTCCCTCTCAGACACATTCCTGATCCTGTGGAAGAGGCATCCACTTCATGCCTTCCCACCGTTTCCACTCGTCCAGAGTCCTACTCGAGCTCCGCAGGGACAGCGCTCACCTGATCCTGATTGCTCCAACATGGCCGAGGCAACACTGGTACACCACGTTGTTCAACCTCTCAGTGGCAGACCCAATTTCCCTGCCACTCTGGCTGGACCTTATAACACAGGACTTCAGCAGGCTTCACCATCCGGACCTGCAGTCCCTTCATTTCACAGCTTGGTTGCTGCGTGGTTGAGCCAGTCTGAATTGCATTGCTCTGTCTCGGTCCAACAGGTGCTCTTGGGCAGTAGGAAGCCTTCCACTAGGATGACATATCTTGCCAAGTGGAAGCATTTCTCCTGTTGGTGCGCTCAGCGTAACTTAGTCCCTAGGCAGATATCCGTTCCCACTGTCCTGGACTACCTCTGATCCCTAAAAGAGCAGGGCCTAGTGGTCTCTTCCATAAAAGTGCATCTGGCAGCCATTTCCACCTTCCATCCGGGGGAAAATGACCGATTTTAATCTTCTCTCACCCAATAGCCTCAAGGATCCTCAAAGGACTGGAACGTTTGTATCCTCAAGTTAGACACCCAACCCCTACCTGGGATCTAAAACTGGTGCTAGTCAAGCTTTTGGGTGCTCCTTTCGAACCACTGGCTACCTGCTCGCTGCTGTACCTTTCCTGAAAGACAGCCTTCCTCGTCGCTATTACTTCGGCGAGACAAGTATCTGAGCTTCAGGCTTTGACAGCAGACCCCCCGCCCCACCCACCGCCACTCTATTCATAAGGAACAAGTCAGCTGCGACCACACCTCCTTTCCTCCTAAGGTGGTGTCTGCCTTTCATGTCAACCAAACACTCTTCCTCCCAAGTCTTCTTTCCCGAAGCCCGCTTCATCATGTCGGGTAACAATAGAAAAGCTCACACCTGGATGTCCGCGGGCTCGTAGCCTTTTATAATCGAGAGAACCAAACCCTTCCGAGGTCACCGGCGCTTGTAGCTTGTTGCAGACCGGGATGAACAAGCTTACCAGTGCTCTTTTCGCCAATAAATTTCATCTTGGGTAATAATTGCCTGCATTCGCACGTGCTCTGAATTGGCTCACGTTCAAGCTAGTCACCTCACGCCCCACTCACTCGGGCGGTCAAGTTTCATCTGCTGCCCTTCCTGGCCACGTCCCCATCCCAGAAATTGTCGGGCAGCTACCTGGTCATTGATTCACACCTTTGCTGCACATTACGCATTGGTTCAACAGTCCAGAGATGATGCAGCATTTGGCTCAGCAGTTTTGCATTCTGCAACATCTCGCTCCGACTCCACCGCCTAGGTAAGGCTTGGGAATCACCTAATTGGAATCGATATGAGCGAGCACTCGAAGAAGAAAAGATGGTTACTCACCTTTGTAACTGTTGTTTTTTTGAGATGTGTTGCTCATATCCATTCCAGACCCGCCTTCCTTCCTCTCTGTCGGAGCAGCCGGCAAGAAGGAACTGAAGGGCCATTGGGTTGGCAGGGGTATATATCCAGCGCCATAGTGGTGTCACTCCAGGGGGTGCCCAGCCAACCCACCGAGTGTTGCTAGGGTAAAAATCTTCCGACGAGTGTGCATGCAGCGCGCGCACACACACCTAATTGGAATGGATATGAGCAACACATCTCAAAGAACAGTTACAAAGGTGAGTAACCGTCTTTTCTGGAAGTTGTCCGTTTCCTGGAGTTATTTGGCTTGATGCCTACTGAATGATTACAGTCGAGTTGTGACCTCTCACAAACCAACTTGAATTTTAATACTTTTAATATATTTTTGAAGTGTAACTCCATATATTACCCCAGCCAACTTTTTGTGGCACTCAAATCCTATTTCTTAGATGGTTCTCTTCCGTATTATGTAAGTCTCTCACAATATTAGTTCTAATTGTAATCTCTCTCAAAACATTTTATTGTAGGACAGGGGTCAGCAACCTGTCAAAAGTGGTGTGCCAAATCTTCATTTATTCAGTGTAACTTAAGGTTTCGCATGCCAGTAATACGTTAACGTTTTTAGAAAGTCTTCTTCTATAAGTCTATAATATATAACTAAACTATTGTACGTAAAGTAAATAAGGCTTTTGAAATGTTTTAAGAAGCTATATTTAAAATTAAATTAAAATGCAGAGCCCCCCAAACTGGTGGCCAGAACCCAGGCAGTGTGAGTGCCACTGAAAATCAGCTCGTGTGCCGCCTTCAGCACCCGTGCCATAGCTTGCCTACCCCTGCTGTAGGATATCCACCCAGACAGGGACAAAGTTTTTTTACCTTACTGTCAACATTCAGTCACTGAGTTGGCTAAGCATAAATGTTTGCAGGGGAAAGAATAGCTTAATTAAAAGTGCAGTTTTGGAATTCTTCAGAACTTACTTTAGTTCTGTTTTGGAGGTAATTATACAATGTGCCATGGTCTTTGTGTTTTATACTTACAGAAATTTGGTCAACCTATTCAGGAAAGGTTCATGGAACATGAAGAGAGACCAAAAGCTTTAAATGATCTGGGAAAGAAGGTCCAGCTTCTAATGAAAGCAGTAGAAGCATTCAAAAATAAGGTACAAATACATACAGTTGGGGAATGGGGGTTATCTAGGTGAGTAAACAGTTGTTTTTTTTTTTGTTTTTTTTTTAAGTTTAAGGGCTTATCTACACTTAATGCTGCAGTGGCACAGCTACACTGCTGTAGTGCTTCACGGAAGACACCATCTATGCTGATAAGATGGCATCTCCACTTAGCTTAGGTCATCCACCTCCCTGAAAGGCAGTAGTTATCGACCGGAGAAGCCCATTGACATAGTGTTGTCTACAACAGGAGTTAGGTTGGTATAACTGTGACACTCAGGGTTGTGAATTTTCCACATGCCTGAGAAACAGTTACACTGACATAAGTTGTTAGCATAGACCAACCCTAAGTCTAGGAATAAAGTTTTCAAAGGCACTTACCATATAGACCCAATCATAAGCCAGTTCATTTATAAGCCAGTCCCCCTCCCCCCCGATGGATAAGTAAAAATGGAAAATTTTTATGACCTGTTCATAAGCCAAACCTATAATTCGGGGGTCAGCAAACTTTGGCTCCTGGGCCATCAGGATAAGCGGCTGGTGGGCCGAGATAGATAGGTTTACCTCCATGCCTGCAGATGCTCAAGGTAAACAAACTAAGTAAACAAAGTGGCAGCTGCTTACCCTGAAGGGCTGGGACAGCAACTGGTAGGGAAATACTTTTTTTGGGGGGTGGGGAAGCTGGGAGTCAGAGGAGTAACCCCTGTGACCACCCCCCACATGACCTCAGCCCAGGACCCCCACACTCTCCCCTTCTCAACCTTATCTGAGGAGGGCATCTCTGGCCTGGCTGGAGCTGCTCTGGCAGGCTGGGCAGCACAGGTGGCGCAGCTGCAGGCTGTTCAGTGGGCTGGGCCAAGCAGCATGGCTGCAGCATGCTCCAGTGCCCAGGCAGTGTAGCCACAGCCTGCTCTGGGAGGTGGGGCCGAGCAGCATGGCTGTAGCCTGCCAGCCCCAGAGCTGCAGCTGCTTTGGGGGGTGGGGGGGGGGGAGCAGTGGGGCCAGAAGTGGAGAGACTTTGGCCCCGCCTCTTGCCTTCCGGTTCTGCTGACTGTGCTGCCTCTCCTTGTGCCCTCTGTTGCGGGGACGGGCTGTGTCCTACCTCTCCATTTAAGCCAACACCCTTCTCTGGTGCTTTCTTTTTTTTACTTAAAAAATTCAGCTTATGAATGAGCATATATGGTAGGTGCTTTTAGAAATATCCTAGAGTTTGAGGAAAAGGGGTTTCTTTGTATCAGTCAAATGAAATAATTCAAGATTTCAGTCTTATACTTTATTTTAAGTGTAATTTTAGTTGGTGGGGATTGCCTACATGCATATGTTAAAATAAACTACTTATGGAAACTCGTGATATATTGAACCATATTGGGCTCTGAGTTAGCTAAACTACATCAAAGAACAGCTAATTGTAAATTTATAGAAATGCAAATACAAATTTTTCTCTAAAGTGCTGTCTATAAGAGCATATTGAAGCACTTAAATATGAATAAAGGTGAAACCTCCCTGTAAGAATTTTATTTTGAGATCCAAAGCTTTTCTTCCCTCTAAACTTTTAATTCATGAATGGATTTATCATAGAAATTGTTGTAGTGCAATCCTGTTATACTCTAGCTGTCTTTTACCAGAGTGAGCTCCATAAATTAACTGTGGTGTTTTAAAACAAAATACTTCTTTTTAGGATGAAAAATATGATCATCTCGATCCTGCTGAGATGGAGAAAGTTGAAAAGTATATCAGTGAAGCCATGAATTGGTTGAACACCAAAATGAATACCCAGAATAAACTAAGTCTGAGTCAGGATCCAGTTGTGAAGGTGGCAGAAATACTAGCAAAATCTAAGGTAAAGAAGCATCATTGTACCTATAACATCCTAATATAAGGAAGAAATCAGTAGATACTTATGGAAGTCACATTAATCTCAGGAGAATGGAGAGCAAAATAGGGTGTTCCTGTACTGCTAATAGGCTTTCCCACCAGAGCCATGAATAGAAGGGTTGGTACCTTTTATTTAGTGTCTTGATCAATCCTACTCTTAGTGATAAGGTCACTGAGAAATATTTAATCCCATATATGCTTTATACCTTAAGTAGTTAGTATTATTTTACTGCATCAGGCTTTATAGAAAATTGCCGGCTTTATAGAAAATTGCCAGCTTTACCAACTGAAACCATTTCAAAGCTCTTCTGCTAACTAGAATTAGAACATCCATCATGCAGACTTTTCACACTTTAAACTCTAAAATAAAATCATAGATTCCACGGAAAATTTGAAATAAAGGCCTCTCAGTTCTGTTGTTCTAGATAAACTGGAACTTCTCAAATGTATTCCTTAGTATAAGTTTTTAAATGCTTGTTTCACCACCAAATGAACATACTGTTTTTTCAATTCTAATATAATTAGGAATTGGATAGTTTCTGTAACCCTGTTATTTACAAGCCTAAGCCAAGGATGGAGCCCCCGAGTGAAGCTCAGACAAAAGCCAATGGTGAACACAATGGACCAGTAACTGGACAGAGTGGTGCTGAAACAAAACCAGATCCAGCAAAGGACAATTCTCAGCAGACCAAACCACCTGGAGAAATGGAAGTGGACTAAATTTTTACGTATTTCTTTCACTTTATTAAAATAGTGCAAGTAACTACAGGGTCCATTCTTCTTTTATGTCTGGCACCACTACAGATGTTCAGTTATTCTTAGCCAACTTTCTGTCCTTTGTTCTTTGCAGTAGTTTTGAACGTGTTTTATATTGAGTGCCCTCCAATGTTCGTTTCCATTCATGCTGCTTATGTGGAGCTTTAGCCGAATGTAGATTGTAAGTCAGTTTAAGCTTTCCCAATATATTTTATATCAAACACACAGGATTGATATATAAATAGCAACAATCTACCTTATTTAAAGCTTTTATTGTGGATAAACCTCAGTTCCTTTATTCAGAAAAGGACACTGTATTGCACTACTGATGCTGAAGTATAGATTTAATTGCATCTTTATTTTGGAAAAAATATTGTAACTGAAGTGGTGTAAATATTGCCACTTGAAGCACTGACCTTTTTTCTAGTTATTGTACTGTTATTTAAATATTAAAATAGAGGCTAGCTAGCATACTAGTCTGTCTTGTTGATGAGAACTGTACGGTCTTTATATTTTTCATATAAAACATACAAGCTTAGCAAAGAGCATTTTCTTAATTTGAGTATTAAGAACAATTATAAAATACTGGTAAATTGGCTGTGTCATTTGTTCAAAATATTCTTAGTTGGCCTCCTCTTACACTTGCACCAAATGTACTTGTGCTCATGGTAGACTAAGAGTTACAGCAGTATGCAAAGTTAATCCTTGCAAATTCTATCTTACACTTTCAAAAGAAACATTGGATTTTATTTGCACTTTTGTCTGGTTTTATTGGCTAGATATCCTATCAATTAAAACCAATACATGTTCTCAAGCAGCACATCTTGTACACCATTACAGGAGAAAGTTAAAACAACCCAAAACCCTAATATTGCTTCACATAAACAGGCTTTTAGCATATTTAATTCTAAGGTGTGGATTTAAATCATTTACATTACTGAAAATTTGAAGTGAAAGCAGAAGGGACTATTTACACTATAATTGGTAAATGATCTTCATGATGAGGGATGTTAGTGTGTGTACTCAGTGCCTGTTTAACATGGGTAGGAGCTGAATCATTCCTGCCAAATCCAAGCAGATGCAGAAGTGTTGAGAAACCAAGGTTTATTTAATATATATTTGACTTAAACTGATCATATGTAAATTTATTATAGTAAAAATCTACAGCCTTGTCCAATATCAGGTGGAGATTTTATAATTTTAAGAAAATGGCATCACTAGTCATAATAAGGAAGACTTGCAATGGGCAGTCATAACTTGCTTTCACCCATTGTCTTGTTGAGCTAACAGGCTAGTGGGGAAAAATTCTAATCTTCTTTACACTAACCTAGGAACCAGTTTAATTTGAAACAGGAGTAATAGGTTTTGAATCAATCTTAGGGAAAGGATTCACCAAAGATAAATTGACATGATTAGATAGGCCAGTGACTATGCAGTATTGTTTTATAGAGTTGGCACTCAGGGAAGTGCAGGTAGTATAGCACCTTCTAGAAAAAAACTTTCACAAAATCCTTACTAGGGACTGAGATGAGACCATAAAAAGTTACCAGCTTGGGATCGAGCCCAGCTCCAAATAGTACATCAAACCATTTTACCACCTAGTCCCATTGTTTTCAATCACACATTCCAAAAGTAAGTTGTTCCATGTCTTTATTCTGTTTTAAGCTTGTTACTGCTGTGGATTGATTAAGCAAAGATGTAAACAAATGTCAGGCTTTTTCAGCCCTTTCTTTAGTGCAAGTGCTCACATTCCGTCAGCATATTAATGAACAACAGACACAGGAAAGACTGTACCCCATACTGTGTAGTATGACTGCCATTCTTTCAGAGGAAAGATGTCTTTCGTAGGATTCAATAGTTTATATGGTCTTAACAGACTATAGTATTTTTGTCTTCTGTTCTATCTTTGCCCTAAAAGACAAGATTACATAAAGATAGTGCTGTATAAATCACAGCAATAAAAAAAAAAATGTAATACAAAAGGCTGAGGTTAACTAGTTAGCCTTTTGTTTTTAGAGACATGTAGGTTTTCTGCAGTAAAGATGTTAATGGTGACCAAAAACAATCTGGGATCATGAATCGTGGTCAAAAATGACTCACTTTAAAGTGAAACTTTGCATGTATTTTACTGAAGGGGAACAGATTTGTTATTTTGCTCTGACTTCATAAATTCAGACCTTAATTGCAAAATCTTAATTCCCCTGATGAAAAAATTGACCTTATTTAAAATTTTAGCTATCCTTATGAAATAGTATTTAAAGTAAAGGTAGTTTTTCCATGCTTCCTAATGTTCAAAGTCCCCCCACACACACACACCCCCATAGCTACAGTAGTTCCTGTTCCTAACTTAGCAAATGTATGACTACATAGTTCAGTCTTACATCTTACATCCCACTAGTATATGGCAGGCCTAGTATTCCAAACAGCTAGTGAACAGGTATTCATAAACATACACTCAGGTTTTACCCAATAATATGTCACAATCAGCTACAATGGTAACTTTTGAATATAGTGAAATTAACTAGGAGGTTCATTGAGGAAAACTGTTAGAGGCTTTGAGACACAGTAGCAAAAAAAATGCTGTAGAAATGTTTGCATGGTTTCCAAATTGGCTT
Organism: Chelonoidis abingdonii; assembly: GCF_003597395.2. Lineage (NCBI taxonomy): Eukaryota > Metazoa > Chordata > Testudines > Testudinidae > Chelonoidis > Chelonoidis abingdonii. The sequence goes on from NC_133773.1 coordinate 46,481,257, forward strand.
TAAAAGTTTTTAAAACAAAGCATAAAAGAGAGGCACTATATATATTAAGTATAAATGTAAGGACAACAAATATTTGAAGGGTTGTACAAAATTATCTTAAATTGACAAGGTTCATATGTATTGCAGAATTATATAGGAGTATTCCAAACACTTGTTTACTTACCTGTGCTCTCCCTCAGTCTTTTCTAGGTTTATGGTGGTAACCGTCTGCAGAAAGACAGGATATTATCCAAAAACCTGTCAACACGGGTACAACTTCTAGATTTATTCCATGAGTAGTAATTGAGTTACCAGGAGTTAAATTCCCCCTTCTGACAGTGTTGGGTTAAAACCTGTAGTCTCCAACTGTGAAAGCTTCAAAAAAGTGTATTGTGGATATTAAGATGTCCTGGTTTGATATTCTAGCAGGAAATCTTACCCTAGGACAAATTTTGAAAGGTCTCCTTTGAGATTCATAGAACTGCTAGTAGTAATAACCCCCCCCCCCCCCCCCACCCCCCCACCCACACCACACAAATTTTTCAGAATCACATGTATAAAGCACACTCGCCAACCCTGAGAACAACAAAGCTATCATCTTAGGCAATGTGACACAATTAGAATGATACACTTGTTTGGATACACAGTACTAGCAGTAGTGTATTTAGACTGTCCCAGCCTTATGTTTGTGTTTATGCAATGAAAGGAGGAGATGGCTACAATTTAAATGCTGGCATCTTAACCATGATAATTTTATAGTAGTCCACACACCTGAGCTGTTTTAGAAGACCCCTTAAGTTTTTTCCTGCAAGGGAAGAGGCAGATGCAGCAGTGCCTTTAAGAATGGCATGGACTTTCTAAATCCAGTGGGAGTCTAAGTTTTATGGGTGTGGAAATAGATGTATTAAAAAAGTGAGCAGAGAATTGCTTTCAAGAACCATCTTGATTAAAGTTTATTAGCTTAATTCCATTTAGTAGCTTAAAATAGTGAAAAATAAAACTTTACATAAACATACTGGTAAATAGAACTACAGAGTGAACATGATGGAAGGCAGAATGTGTGGCTCTTCAGGTTGATCAAAGAAATCTCGAGCTTTGATTTATAGTTTATGATGGAGTCATGAAAACAGCTAATTGACTGTTTAAGAAAGCCAGCGAGACAGAAAAAGTTTTGAACTAATCTAGATTTGCATCAGTTTTTGAAATGCGCTAGCAAGAACATGTGCATTGATTCAGTATACAGGAATCTTAATTATAAACAAATGGACTGAAAACAATTTTAAAATTCATTTCCCCCACTTCTGATTAAACACAAACTGATTCTACTGCCCTCTTCCTTTGTCTGTTATTAACCCTTTGACTCTTGGTCATTGAAATCTGGCACCAATGCAAGTTGCTAAATAGGATTAAAGAGGCCTTCCTTTCTTCCCCTCCTCCCCCCATCTCCATGAAGTCTCTATTTGATAGTTAAAGCATTGTGCTTCTGTATATTCCTGAAATTTACAGCAGGAAACTTAAGGGTCCTGTAGCATACTACAGTTGTACCATGAAGCACCATGTCTGTCTGAAGGTAACTTAGGTCACCATTACACAGCCTACAAAGGTAACACTGAAATGTATCATCACTGAGACAGTTAGAACTCAACAACACCAGTGCCTGTTAAAGACTTAAATATGCAGTGAGGGGTGCTTTGATACCTAAGAGTGAAAGGAAGTTGCTAGTCAAGCCATCAACCTGTGGCTTTAGCTGTCACTTTTTCAACCACAGTCCTGTGGTTTCCCCTATAGTCAATTTATTTTAAGATGGGCTGAAAAGTTACACTTCCTTGTATTTCTTCCACCTAATACAGTTCCTTTTCACTGCTTACAGCACTTAATATCCTAGTATTTGACTCTGAAGACGACTCAAATATTGCATATTTTCTATGTCCTTTCCCCTCCTCCCCCCCCCCCCCCGATAGAATGGAAATCACTGAGCAGGGTCCTGAGTTGGATTAACCACATGGTTTTACCTAACCCCCACTCCTGCTGTTCCATCAGGAAAAACCTCCCCTTTTGATGTTCACAAAATTCTTTCCTGTCACCCTGGCTTTATGGACTTTGCAATTGGTACCCTACCCCAATGTCTTCACAGATCAACATTGAACTGTACATGTCTAAAATAGGTTAGGGTTGTGGGAGCAAGTCTGATCTGCTTCAGAGAAGGCAGACGATCTTACAGGATGTTCTAATTTCATTCCCAGCAACCAGGATAGCTCTGACCTCTGTCCTTCAGCAGGGTTTCTAGCTCCAAAAACTACCACTGATCAATTAATTATTCAATTGGTTTTCCATCTTGAAGGAAATTAAGCATAACTTAACTTCTCACTTTTACCTGCTTTGCTTTATTGTGTATAGGCTTTGCATTGTGTGTTATGTATTGACACCTTCCTGTGTGTACTTTTTTCCTTCAATTTTAAGGTAGCCCATCTTGCCTGCGTTTAGCCTTTAACTTTCATTTCCTATTTCAGAGTTGTAGACCCCTGTTCACAATTATCTTTACTTTTTACCTCTTCCCCTCCTCCTCATTTAACAAATGGACTCAGTCAAATGATGGTAAGAGAATTCCCTGCTTGAAAGGCACTGGATTTACAGCCCTTTAAACTGAAGTCCCTGGTTAGTTACAGGCAGTGACAGTGCCTGGCAAGTTTCCTTACCACTGTTCTACTGCTTAATATCCCTTAACCAAGAGAGAGAAATCTTGCTACTTGTATTTTTAGTATCTCTCTCTTAGTACATGAAACTTTCTAAAGAGCTATGCATCAAAACAGTGGTCAAAAAACCCCCCTGAAAATAGAAAACTTGTTACAGAATATGGGAATAAAAAATCTTGTTACTAGATGGGTGAAATGTTGACTATTCAAGACTTGTCAGTTAAAGATTATTTTTCATTATACTTTCTCATTTGTGAGCACAAGACAGCTGGAGTGTATATATAAACCTTATGCTTTAGAAAAATAGTAAGGTAAATTAGATAAAGAATATTGAATGTTTTTCAGTGAATACTTTAGGAAAAATTCTGGTGATCTGGTCAACAATGTCCAACAGTTACATAAATGAGTAAAATAACTAGCATAATTCCTTTATAGTTGCATGTGATTGTTAATCTGAAACACACTGCCTCATGAATATTTTCTGCTTGCTTAAGTTTTGTTGACCTGATACAACATTAAAAAAAAAAAAAAAAAGCAGCTTTTTTTGGGTGTGTCAAACATCTACCATTGCATTGCAGAAACCACTGCAATGTTTTGATTTGAAGAATGCATTTTAAAATTGAAAATGAAGTTTGAATTAAATACAACAAGTCAACCATATTAAAAGTGCTGAAAAGTTGTAGCTAACTGTGGTTCATGACAAGGTAATAGTCATGCAACATCCAATATTTGTCACTTTTGTTTATGAATTCTAAACATATCTTCAGAAGGCAGGGGAAGTATGTGAAACTTGAATAGACTTACAGCAGTGTTAAAAGTATGGAAAATGTTTGCTATGTATGTAAATTACATCTTTTAGTGATTGATCATGTGCAAATTGACAAATACTTCAATTTATTTTTGAATGGCAACTCAGATTGTTGAGGTTGTGTATAATTTATAATAAATATATAAACCTGCTACTTGAACCATAATCAAGCCCCAGAGACTTTTTTTTAAATAGGTTTCAGAGTAACAGTCATGTTAGTCTGTATCCGCAAAAAGAACAGGAGTACTTGTGGCACCTTAAAGACTAAAATGTATTTCAGCATGAGCTTTCGTGAGCTACAGCTCACTTCTTCGGATGCATAGGATGGAACACACTGACATATTTATACATACAGAGAACATGAAAAGGTGGAAGTATGCATACCAACAGGAAGAGTCTGATCAATTGAGATGAGCTATCAGCAGCAGGAGAAAAAAAACTTTTGAAGAATGCTTGATAGAAATCTTGTAGGGGCTTGTCTCTGTCTGAGGGATTGGAGCAAATGCTGTTGTCTCTCTACACTGCACAATTATTTCGAATTAGCTTAAACCGATATTACAAAACAGATCTAATAAAATCGGTTTAGCGCGTCCATAGTGGGATCACAAAATCGATTGTTTGCGTCCATGGTCCAAAGCTACCATCGATTTCAGGAGTGGTGCACTGTGGGTAGCTGTTCCTCAGCTATCCCATAGTTCCCACTTCCGGGTTGAGAGCACAGTGGCACTGATGGCAGAAAAACTTGCCCCGGTGCGTCTGGGTAACAGCCTACCCTCCCTTGTGAAGGCAGCAGAACAAACCCTTTGGCCGCCTTTTTCCCCGCGATGCATTGAGCAAATGCCATAGCCACAGCAATCATGACCCTGAGATCACAAACGTATCGCTGGACCGTTGTCAACACCGTCGCGTACTCTCTCGCCAGCAAGCATTTCAGTACAACAGAGGTGAACATTTACAGTGCACTCAAAGGATTATTTATTTTACTTCTCTTTCAGTGCGGGGGGGGGGGGAAAGAGACTTGACGAGCTGTTCCGTGACCACGCAAGACACCGTGTATTAAGTACAAGCATTGGGCGCTCGCAGCCAAAGAAATGCAAATATTTTCAGAGACTGCTGGTGGAAGGACTGCCCTTAGCTTGGTAAGTCTCATTACCACCTCTCCTCCCTCCATGAGCATCCGTTTGAGTTCTTCTGGTTCCGTTACGGTTGTCACGCCAACCGCTGTGTAATCCTGGAGTTTATTTAACGCTTTGGCATTTTCCTGTTCATTTAACGGGCTCTGATAAAACAGATTTGTCTCACCATTACAGCGATCAGATCTAGTATCTCCCGTAGGTTAATGCAGCGAGCTACCTTTGCATTGAACTGCATCGCCACCCGTGGTGAGCAGAGCTTGCGACATGTAAAAGCAGGAATGTCATTCTAAAGGTCTCGGGGCTTTTCCTGTTTTACCGGCACTCTGCATCTAGTTCGGATGTGCGACCAGGAGCGGGTCAGTGGTGCACTGTGGGTACCTCTAGGAGGCCAATAATGTGATTCCGTCCACAGAACCCTTAATCTGAGTTATCACTATTGAAATTAGCAACTACTCCTCGTCTGGGAGGAGTTCCGAAATCGATTTAAGAGCCGTTTAACTCTGATATTAATGATGACGTCATGTGAACGGGTACAGCGTTAAATCGGTATATCGGCCATTAAACCGATTTAAAGTCGCAGTGTAGACCTGGCCTTAGAGTTTGGCTGTAGACAATGGATTGTGTGGTGTGTCCTGGATGGAAACTGGAGGCATGGACACACATCTGACATCAGGAATCATAACATTCAAAAACCAGTGGGAGAATACTTCAACCTCTCTAACCACTCAGTGACAGACTTCAAGGTGGCAATTTTGCAACAAAAAAACTTCAAAAACAGACTCCAAAGAGAGACTGCTGAACTCTATATGCAAATTAGATACAATTAACTCAGGCCTAAACAGACTGGGAATGGTTGGGTCATTACACTAATTGAATCTATTTCCCTGTGTTAAGTTCTCCTCACACCTTCTATGGGTCATCTTAATTATCACTTCAAAAGTTTTTCCTCCTCCTGCTGGTAACTCATCTGATCAGACTCTTCCTGTTGGTATGCATACTTCCACTTCTTCATGTTCTCTGTATGTATAAATATCTCCCGTTTGTGTGTTCCAGTCTATGCATCCGAAGAAGTGAGCTGTAGCTCACAAAGCTCATGTTGAAATAAATTTGTTAGTCTGAGGTGCCACAAGTGCTCCTGTTATTTTTAAAATAGTGAACCTTTCTGCAACTCCCTTGCATAATGGGAGTAGCTATTCCCAGCATTAATGCTGATTAGAACATTGAAGGATTCAGTTTAACAGTGTTTATAATACATCAAAGTCAAAAAAGATGTAGTGAAACAAAAATAGGATTATTTTTCAGATTTTGTGCAGCTAAAAGTTTTTAAAACAGTACTGCTTACGTTGGCTACATACTGATGGGAGTTTTCAAATGTGCTGAAAAAAATGCAAGCCATTTTGAGGAGCTGACCTGTACAGCAGAGTAATTAAGATACTGTATTTAGACCAGAAGTGACTCTCAGTCCACCTGTATTTTCTACTACAGGGGTCGGCAACCTTTCAGAAGTGGTGTGCTGAGTCTTCATTTATTCATTCTAATTTAAGATTTTGTGTGCCAGTAATACATTTGAATGTTTTTAGGTCTCTTTCTATAGAAGTCTATAATATAAACTAACCTATTGTATGTAAAGCAAATACATTTTTTTAAAATGTTTAAGATGCTTCATTTAAAATTAAATAAAATGCAGAGCCCTCTGGACTGGTGGCCAGGACCCCAGCAGTGAGAGTGCCACTGAAAATCAGCTCGTGTGCTGTGTTTGGCATGCGTGCCATAGGTTACCTACCCCTGTTCTTCTATATATTGCATTCAAATCATACTAAATGTGACTGATTGTGCTGGCAGCACTTCTGTTGAGCATAAGTGACTTTGCCATAGAAAGCAGTGGCAGGTTAACTGGCACTTAAAGGAATATAGTCTTATTTAGAATATATGCGTTGGGGGGGGGGGGCTGTCCCTGGGTAGATATGCCCTTGGTGTAGAACCGCTAACTATCATCAGAATTACAGAAGCTAGCAAATTCTAAGGTTACATTCCGCAGGCACTGGCTACTGCTCTGAGGATTGTCAATCAGCTCACCGACTTATTGCCACGCTTTAGTTTTTAAATACTTAATGTTTAATGAATGTTTAGCAAATGCAACTGTCATTGCATTACTAGAGCTAGGCAACCATTTTCTGACATTTACTGAAAAATGCAGTTTCAAGTTAAAATATAGTTTTGGCCAAAACAAATCTCAGGCTCAAGTCAGAAGGTGATTTAACTGCTATTCTTAAAACCTACGGAGGATGAAGTGGTGGTACAATACCCCCTAAATATCCTATAACCCTGTGGCTAGAGCCATGCTTGGGATATGGGTGACTCTGGTTTAAAGTCCCCAAACTATCTCATGCAACAATTTGAACATTGCTGGGCTAAAGGGTGCTCATGGGGAGTCTCTCTCCATCACTCATGTTGAAGCTGTTCTAATTTTGTATAAATGAGTGTTTTTCTGTTACAATGAATCATCAAGTTCAAATTGCTGCTTCAACACATGGGATAGGGGAGGAGAGTGGTGGCACTCTGCTTTGTGAATGGCATTGCTAAAATTCACTTTGCTTTTGATACGTTTTTTGTTTCAGGTCAAAAATTTTCTTGTTCAGTCAGCAAACAATTGATTGGCACAGTTCTGCTACAGAACAAGTCTCTCTGCATCATGCTTGATTTCTACAAGCCTGTTTGTTGAATTTGTTCATTCTGAAGTTTAGCATGCCTGAAAACCACATTACTAGGAGTGAATGTCTTAGTATAGAGTAACAATTGTAATAATGCTTAGTCTTTCAGAGTAGCTTTCATTATTTACGGGGCTGTACATGTAGACAGCATTACTTTAAAGTTAGTATGTGTCAAGAGTGCAGTTTTGTACTTGCAGGGTGTACTATAATGTGCTCTAAGGACAGCATATTATGTTGTGATGTACTATATTCAGCTAACTTACACAGTCTACACAACACCTAGGATCTTTGTTGCAAGTTTCATGACTAATTGTTGACATGTTGAGATTAAGTGTGGATTAAACCAATACCAACATTCAAGTGCCAAATTTAAAAAAAAAAAAAAAACTTGTCTAAAGAATTTTGATCTTTTTGCACAACATTGGTTAATTCTCCAAAATTCCATTAAACCACAGGTAGACTACATCCTACTATCCCACATATTGTGCAAGCTTGGAAAAAGTGGTTTTGCAATAGATATTCCACAGTAGGGGACTTGCTGAAGCTGGCTCCTAGATGTTTGACTCTTTCTTCTCCTACAGAAGAGGACAGAATGGCATAAAAGCCATGGTGCTTTTCAAACAGGTCGCATTTTGCAGAGGAAACAGTAGGATATTACAGCATTTGTCATCTCAGCAGATGCCCAGTGTGAGCAGGTCTGAAAATGCCATCTACTGTCTTCAGGGAGAATCTGACAGACATCTTAAAACTTCACATTAAGAGTGTCCACATTCAGGGAACAAGTTTTAAAAAACAGAATGAACCAGTGCACAGAAAACTGCTGCTCTAACAAACTGGTAGGTGAGAATACATGACTATCTACTTTTCTGAGAAACAAGTAGATTTTCCATCTTTTAGAAGTTCTGTTAGGTTTGACCAAATAGTAAGCCATTTCTGCACAAAGCTATGGATAACCATGGTATAGGCCAGGGATAGGCAACCTATGGCACACATGCTGAAGGCGGCACACAAGCTGATTTTCAGTGGCACTCACACAGCTGAGGTCCTGGCCACCGGTTTGGGGGGCTCTACATTTTAATTTAATTTTAAATGAAGCTTCTTAAACATTTTAAAAGCCTTATTTACTTTACATACAACAGTTTAGTTATATATTATAGACTTATAGAAAGAACTTCTAAAAATGTTCAAATATATTACTGGCACACGAAACCTTAAATTAGAGTGAAGACTCAGCACACCACTTCTGAAAGGTTGCTGACCCCTGGTATAGTCCTTGCCAAGGGAGAAAGCACACTTGCTCCTGTTAGGTGTATCTGGCTCTCCAAATACTGAGGTTCCATGAAGACCTTAGGCCTGCATGGTCAGATAAGTCCACCACTTGAGGGGATTGAGATTTTAGCCAGTTAAATACAGGTTGAGTACATGGTTCAGTTATGAGTTTAAAAATATATATTATGTATAGAACTGTGGCAGTATAGGGAGGGTACCACAACAAAGCACCTCACCTCTCTCCTACTGACTTCACATGCTGTGTATGAAGAGTGATAAAGTAGGACCCTGCAGTATCTCACTTAAGGCTGCTCTTGGAGCAAATGCACACTTGACTAAACACTTCCCTGTGTCCTCCCAGGCAGTGAGAACAACCACTCCAGTAGGAGTCTGTTTAACCCTGCCACCTATAGCTCATGCTCACTAGCATCACCGGGCAACTCCCAGATCTAGAGGTAAAAAAGCAGGTAGTCACCTGCTTTTAGTCAATAATTACAGAACAACCACCACCACATCATCTAATGCTTAGCTTTGCCTTCCAGCATGGCTTTAGACATAAAAAAAGCAAAAAGCAGGGAACCTTGACAACGCCACAGCTGCTTCACCAAAACCACCTCAGTCACTTTCTCTGAAGTGAAGGAAAGCTAAAGAAAGGCAGCCCAATAACTGGACCATAGTTCTCATGGAGTCAAGAGAAGGTGAGTAACAAGAGTTGAGTAACTGCATAAAAGCCTAAGATTCCCATAATTACATTTGTCATTTTAAAAGAATGAGCCAGATCCAGGGGTGATGCTTTGTGAAGAACTTGCCTTTTTCTGTTGCCATACTGGGAGGCAAGTAGCATCTGTCTCCAGCACTCTCATAAGGCATGTTAGAATGCCAGGTTGTCTGGATCATTACATCTCCTTGGATTTAGTTTATGGAAGGTGGCTGGCAAACCTGTTAACTCACACAGCTGCAAAGAGTGGTAAGTTGTTAGCGCTCTGGTTTCGTGTTTAATGGATCTGAGTTGAGAATGACATGCTCTGAAAGACAAAGTGACACATGCAAACAAATGCTGATGTTTGTGCAATTCTTTTTAAAGGAAGGGAAACATTAAGGTGACTTTTTAAAGGGGGACCTCTTCTCTCAAATTTGATTTCAAACATGTTTGGCCTCATCTCAGTTTCCTCAAACTAGACCAAACAGCAGTTCCACTCCATACTGCACTGCCAGAGCTCACACTGCACTATGTTCTTCTAATTCCATTAGGCTAGTTGCATCTGACACTGCATATAACTAAGAGGCCGAGCCTCCACTCTGCTTCTGGCACTGACAGAAACTGAGGCAGGAGATCCTGGATTGTTTATTTTGTTTTCATGCATCAGTGAAGAGGGCATTCCCAAGTTAAGTGCAAGTGAGCAATGTATACAGTGAATAATTACTGTAACTGATACTTCACAGTCACAATGTGGATGCTGAGCTAGTTATATAACAACTGCAATTGAAAAAAAGTTGCAGGGGGAAATCCTGTTTCCCTATTTGAATCTGCGCTATCCTGTTTGCCTTTCTTCAATGCAGCTTAATTCTGTGCTGGGGCAGAATCATTCAGTACCTTTCATACGATGCTGGCAGCATCTCTTTACTCATCTCTCTGCTCCTTGGATAGCAAGTCGATCTAAGCACTTGCCATGCTATCTGAGTGGTTTCTTGCATAACAGCTCTCATGGTACTGCCTGCTATAAATATTTACAGCTGTCCATCTCATCCCTTGAGAGCAGCCCTGCATGCTTTGCCTCCTCTAGTGACTCTGGTAAATGCACAAACACATGGATTCTTTAGACAGGATTATACGTTCTCATCCCCACACCATTTGTTGGCCAGCCATAACCACCTTATAGGAAATCTTTCCCTTTTGGTGTACTTGGAAATCTGCAGCTAGAGCAAGTTTGTTTATAGGCAGAGTTATGCTTGTTGGGTGAGACTCTGAGGATTAAGGGGCCCATGCCAAAAAAATAAAAATAAAAAAAAAAAGTCAGATCTTCAAATTCCTCACTCAACTGTTACCTAACTAACTCCCTACAAATCTAAGTGTCCATTGGCAAACTCCACAAAATTTCTGCCAGTGGCCAAGAGCACAGTGGCCTCAGTCCTGACACCACCAAGCCCCAAATGAATCTTTGCCCTGATCCTATAGACATGCTCAGAGGCCACCTTACAGCACATCTACTGGATCAGACCCTGCACAAAGCACATCCAGAGCAGATAGTGCCCCCTTATATCCAAATAGCTCAGTGATTAGAGTACTCACCCAGGAGGGGGAAGAACCAGGTTTAAATCCCCACCCTGCCTCATGTGCAGCACACACTTGAACTCAGCTCTCCAACCTCCCAAGTGAGTGCCCTGATCACTGGGCTACAGTCACTCACACTCTGCCCTGGTTAATATTTAAGTTCTTCATACGTAACGGCACTTCAACAGGAGTGACAGACACCCATATCAGAGTGTGTTCTAACCCAGTGGTTAGGACACATCTGTGAGTCCTAGGTTCAAGTCCCTATTGCACCTCAAGCACAGTGGGGATTTGAACCAGGATCTCCCACATTTGTGGAGGCATGCTTTAGCTACTCTGGGCTATGGTGCATGAAGTGGGGGGCATCACTTTTTCTAGTGGAAGGACTGACCTGGCTTAGAGAGTTCATGGCTGTGAAACTCAAGCAGAGGGAAATGCCTCCCTGTGAGAGGTGGGGCTAAGGCCACATCCCTGCCTGTACTTTGTGCTGTTGTGTTTAGGTGGCTCCCTGCTCAGCAATGCTGGCTTTGTGATTTCTTCCCTCACCCTTTGCCCTGCCAATCTAACTTCCCATCCATTGGAATCTATAGCCCCAGGCTCCCCATACACTTGGCAGCAAGTTGCCTAGAAATTAGCTGCTGTAACAGTTTGGCTAAGTCCTGTTTGCAAATCCCATCCATTGAACTTCCCTGGCAGTTTGCTAGTAGCACGTGTGCTCTGAGAAACTCAATTCCTCCTCTGGGCCACCAAGGGCTCAGAATGCTGCAGAGGAAGGAGGTTCTGTTCTCTGGAAAGGAAGTGCCACTATCTTATCTCTTAAACTCAAGGATTGGTGTAGATTCCTTCAAGGGAGAAAGAAAAAGTGACCCAGGTCCTCTTTGGGGAGGAGCGCAGAGGGATGAAAGGATCTGAGAGACCAGAAGACTCTCCCAAGGAAATAAGCCACTAGTAGCTTTGGATGTGTAGAACATTCTTCCCACACAAAAGGATGGGGAGAATAGGGAGAAAGAGGGGACCTGGCCACACCCACATGGACAATGTAGAGATGGCAATCTCAGATGGCAGAACGCTAACTGATCAGGTTTTAAATATGGCGATTGATAGTGTCTCCCCCACCAGCCACACACACTTCAAAGTTAGCATGACCTTTGGTGTCATCTTCTACAAACCCTTTAAAATGCCCCCGAAATCAGTGAAGGTGAGTACCTGTGCTTGGACTTTGCTTTCTGCCTTTGTTTCAGTTCTTCTGCAATTTCATCATTTTTTATCAGACTCAAAGGAGAAGCCACTTGACTTTCAGGCTAAACAACAACAAAATTACTTATTCACAGGTGACAGTAAGTGCACTGGCATTGGTCCAGCTGCAATTTCATGCATATATTTTTCATCCAGAAAGCTGCAGATATGCAACAAAACTTTGGGTCAAAATCCATAGAAGGCTCATGGGGTTACAAAGGTGTCATTGGGAGGAGAACTTGGCCTTTTTGAACCTCTATATTATTGGTAATGACAAATGAAAGAGGAAAGACCCAGAGTCCAGGCTGTGTTTGTTATAAAGGAAAAATCACTGCCCCCACCCCAACAAGAGGAGCAAGTTTGATATGATGTCAGCAAGATAGAAATGTGTAGTACCACACAACCATTTCACAGTCTGTTCTATGAGCAGGAAGAAACCAGTATTTAAGGAAGGAATCTCTTTTCTGCTGATCATTACTGTGTTTAAGCTCCATTACTGACATACTCATCACTATCTCAACACTTTAGAGCTACACTTTTAGCACAATCATTCATAAACTACACATAATAAATCCCTGCTGTAGTATGCCTTAGTCTTCAGAGAAATTGAATCTTTCCCCGCAACAAAGTCAGTCAATATAAATAATGAAACGCATTCCCACCTCTGCACTGTTTGCCTCATCTTCCCTTCCTGTGGCACAGTTTGGTTTTATTGCTGACACTTGTCTAGCAGGTGCAGCTGGAGTAGTGTGGCTGTCTGGATTAGGCCCTCTCTGCCAGGACATTTTATCCTTGATGTTCCACAGATCTTTTTGACCAAATGTACCTAATAGAATAAAAACCAGCAAAAGATGAGGATATGGTAAATATCTGTGTCTTGTTTTAAGTTGCATCAGTGGCAAATTACATGTCTGACTTCTGACTTCCTTACAGGCAAAAGGGGAGGGAGATTTCATAACCCTCGGATTTTCTAACCACTGAACCCTTAGTGCAGGGGGTCTTGAGGTTATGTGGGGTGGGGGGTCCATGAGCTATCAGCTTCCACTCCAAACTGCACTTTGCCTCCAGCATTTATAATGGTGTTAAATACATTTTTTTTTAAAAAGTTTTTAATTCATAAAGGGGGGGGTCACACTCAGAGACTTGCTGTGTGAGAGAAGTCATCAGTACAAAAGTTTGAGAATCACTGCCTTAGTGGTCAAAGGCTGAGCCACTTAATGAACAAGGGACTGTTGCTTTAACACAAACATAATCCTGTCAATGACTATGGGTCACAGAGACTTTATCTGGGATCAGACAGACAGTGGTTACATCCTCATTAGCAGCCAGTTCACAATATGGTGGGTTGCTTCCACCCTGTTCTTCATTTACCTATATATTCCCCTTCTAGGCTCCACAGCTTCACTGTGCAGTCTACAGATGAGGTGAGAAGCAGCTGGTGTTCACTCACCCAGGCAACACTGCTCCATTGAAAAGGGGTGAGAGGGGAAGAGAGATATTTACATTTAAGGGCTTGTCCACACAGTGCAACAATACACACCCACCCTTCCCCCCACCTCGAAGTGGGAGAGAGATTTCTAAAGTGCACCCATGTGTTGCTCAGTTATTGATCCAGGTAGATCCTGCTGGTGCAAGCTCTAAGTTTCTTAGTGCACTTTAACATAGTATTTGCAACAGCATGATGTTAAAGCACACTAGGGAACTTTTAGTTCACCACCAGCAGGGTCTACAAGGACTAGTTAGCAGGCAACATGTTAGTGTACTTCAGAAATTACACTCCTGAAGTGTGCATTGCTGCACCAGGTAGTCTAGCCCCAAAAGGAAAAAGTCCCCAGGAAGTTGGGAACCATTCCAACTGGGTTAACTAGAAACAGACACTAACAGAATAATGTTTCAAGGGAGGCTGTGTCTGTCACATCTCAAAGCTGACATATTGCAATTAAAGTAGTGGAATGAATTAATACAAGCAACCCTGGAATCTTATATACCTGTTAATGTATCTTTGGCTACTCCCATGTTCCTGTCCTTTCAAATTTACTTTAAAAAACTTCTTTAGGGCACCCTTAAGTGTAGGCATTAGGAGCTATTATTAGGGTAGTTCTCTGCATTTTATTGGAGCAATACAGAGTGTGAAAGAGACTTTTCTTAAGCTACATCTATGCTACAGCCACAGGGGTGATGGGCAGCTTGCACAGACACATATTTTAGTTACACTCCAGCCAGCTTACTAAGAATGGCAGCAAATGCAGCATGGCAGGCTGCAGAGTAGGCTGCATGAGTATGTACTCCAAGGGATGGGTGGGCTTGTGCAGTGTGCACCACTGCATCCTCACTGCTATTTTTAGTGAAATAACTATAAGTATAGCTAGTGCAGATATGTCTACACAAGCTGCAAATCACACCCCAGCTGCAGTGTAGATGAAGCCGCTTAAGCATCATCAGTTACCACTCTTACACGCTTTTAACCCTCTGCCTGAGCCAGCTTCCCTTTGTTCCACATGTAGACCTTAAAAAGAGCTACAGCTAAATCTGACTCAGCAAACTAGCAGGCTAAACAAACCAGGCACTATAACAAATGTAAAAGATAATGCAAATTGGCAAACTTGCAAATTTTGGTCTCTTAAATGAGCAGGTCAGAATGGCTATACTAGGATGGCAGGAGCCAACTAAAAGCAGAAAATTATTCCAGGTTAAATTAGGGCAAAATAAAAACAGTAAAAGCCTCAATTGTATCTGTAAATGAGTCACCCCACCCCATAGGTCCCCTCCTAGCCAAGGTGCCTCTGCATTACTCTGCTCTTTATCCTCCCTCTTCCAGGGCCTTTTAACCACACACTTTGCTCATTCAATAACCACCCATATTGGGTCTGGATTTATTCAGACAAATGAACTCAAAAAACAAAACTTTAAGTCCCAGAAGTCTGTCCCAGGGCATGGCTCTTACCTCAAAGCCTGGGTGACTAGAGACTTTCTTCATAGGATCCTTTTAACAGATCTTAGAAGGAATCAAACTGGGGCTTAGCTTGCAAATGCCCTGCTTAAAACTGACTCCCTCACAGACTTCCCACAGTCAGCTTTCTTATTAGGAACCAGCTGCTTGATGTTCCCTCCCTAGACCACGTGTTTCTGGTTGGCTCATTTAGCAAGCCTGCTCCAGGCAACTCCCCCACTCCCTCTGTTCTCTCACAGTATCCGAATTTAGAGCCTTCCATATAGCAGATGGAGCGACCCTCATAGCAGGCAGTCCCTAAGAGAATGACTCTCAGCCAAAAGAAAGTCTTGTAATAGTGCATAGGAAAAACAGACAGTGGATGAATGAAAAGAGAAGAGAAAGAAAATAGAAAAAAAACTTATACAGAAAAGAGGTGGTTATTATTTGCACTTGGCTGTACTAGCAGAGTCCCCAATATCAGCATACTTATAAAGGGTTTTTCCATCTCTGAAGATCTCAGAGCTGTCTGCAAAAAAACACAAATCACTTCACCACTGAAATACAGCCACCTCTGGGGAATAACATAGTTACTATATAACTACGCCCAGCAGCTATCCCCATTGTAAGATACCGCATTCATCTTACACTGCATGAGGAATGTAGCTAGACAGAATGGAATCGCTTAACTAGAAATTGGCCAGAACATGGACTGACCTCTCTAACCTCATGAAGAGCACATAAGATGTTTAAAAACCTCAAATAGTCAGCAGCTTGGTTTTATGTTCCCTATGAAAAACTATGATTTAACGATACACTTATAGGTGAAGAACAAGTGGCATCTCTTTAAGAGGTAAAGAACAACTGTGAAGTTTATTTTACCTTGTAACACTGCAGCTATGAGCTCTCCAACTTAGAAGCACTTGACAACGGGATGGGGGGGGGGGGGGAAAGAGATAAATCTGTTATGCAGCTATCAGCAACCTGTGACAGAGTAAAGGGGCATTGTGATTGAAGGGGGAGGAGAAAGTGTTGCTCACAAGCTGGTGGTTCCTCCTCTGGTCCCTGAAGCGCATATTTCGTGATGTTCCAAATATAGATGTAACCTATGTGGTCAGCTGCACACAGAAGGCAGTCATCATCACTGACAGCCATGTCACTGATTGTAGACCTGTCCTTGGACTATAAATGAAAGAGGAATGATGCAGCAGTGAAAACAATTACCACAGGTTCCTGGCAGCACAAACCAATTTTTGGTAGTGGTAAGATAAACTCTTCATTCATAATTTAGCTACACAAATACGATACTGGGAAGCTGCATAAGATGAGGGCAGCAAATGCTCTCCAGGATATACAATGAAAACAGGTGGCAGGCTAACCAGCAATGAGACACAGAAAGGAGGGGCTTGAGTCAGACAGATTCTTTACAGACAAAAGGAGGAGCTTGCATATTTGTTTCTGTGTCTAGGGGTAGGTCTGCACTGCAAATGAAGATGTGATTGTAGCATGTGAACCGCTGTCTGGGGGAGACCGAAGCAGGGCTCTGGGAGTGAAGTGTGGAATATGCCTACCCACCCAGGCGAGTAGGCATATTCATGCTAGCTTTAATCAAGCTATCACATGTAACAATAATAGCCTAGATGTCATGGCAGGGCTTCAGCTGTAGTTGCTAGCCCACATATGAGCCTGGCAAGTAACCTGCGTACATATTCAAGTTGCTAGCTATGCTGAAGTCCCAGCCACCACATCTTCTCTACTACTTTTAATCCATGCTAACTAGATTAAAACTAGCACAGGTATGCTTATCTGTGCTACATTTACACCTTCACTTGCAGTGTAGACACACACTAAGGGGGTCCTGGGAGCTTTTTACAAATGATGCACAAAGATAAGGAATTAAGGGTAAGATCCAGCATGTTTGTTGGAGAGAGTTACCAATAGTTAGTACTTGTAGAGCATTTCAGTCTTCAAAATGTTTTACACACCACTAACCCTTCTATTACCCTGTCAGGTAGTATTGTCCCCATTTCACGGCACTTACAGCTCAGGAAGAGAGACTTGCCCAAGGCCAAGAGGAAGTTTGTGTCATAACAATTATTGTAATTTAGCAGTTCTTGGTGCTCAGACCAAAGTACAATTCCTGAATGCCTTAGTCTTTGCTACAGTCTACCCAGGCTGTTTCTGTTCTGGGTATTTCAAACTCCAGATCAAATGCATAGTGGGACTACCATTGCAATTAGCACCAGGTGATTGTAATTATAGGTTTACTGCATACTAGGCCTTGCACAGCTCAGTGGGCTGTCACATCTGTATTTAAGAGTAAGGGAAAACTCCCTAACAAACTAAATCCCTTGATATGCTTTAGATCAGGGGTAGTCAATAGGTGGCCTCTGGGCCAAATCCAGACTGCTAGACACTTTTGAAGAGACCCCAAAATCTTTTTATTTACATATTATCATCGTTGGGCTTTTTTATTATTTTTTCTGGACCTTGATTACACCCTGACAAAAAATAACTGACTCCCCCACCCCACCCCCTGCTTTAGATGCTTCTAGAAAGCCCTTTTCTCCTCCAGGCATGTAATCCTGTGCTGTACTACTTTTTCAAAGTAACAGTATATAATATACAATATGACTTAACACTATCGGGGGTTTAAGTATGTCAGACATGTAAGCTGCTTGTTTGCTTTATATTTAAAAATAGGAGTAGGACTTTTCTCTAGTTCTCAGGGATTTTAAGAGACAAAAAAGAATGAATATGACTCAGAAAGAGTCCCTACTGCAGTTTGATAAATAGGCAGAATGCAGGTGAGAGAAGCATAAATCAATTAAATACTCTGCAATTCTATAGTGTATTTTCATTGAAGGATCTCATTGGTTTATAAACATTAATCTAATTTGCCTCATGACATGTAATGGGTAGATAGGTAAGGGGGACTGAGAGATCAATTCACCCACCAATGAAATATTCCAGCACTACAGTAAAATAACTGCTTAATAGCAAAAAAGCAGGATGACAGGAAGTAGCCAATTGAAACTGCCAGGGAAATCAAACTCACAAATGCAGATTAAATACAAATTCATTACAAGATTTGTCCTTTGTGACAGAGCTTCTGAAATAAAGGAGCTTGAATGATGGTTATCATGCCTAACCATGACAATCTAAGTAAATATTTTCTCAGTTAAACTCCATCTTAAACTCCTGTAGTCTACAAATACCAATTTGATCTATCCTTTAAAAATATGGGTTAAAAATGATTGATCTTTCTTTTGTCCAACATAAACATTTCTTTCATCAATCAAAAACAATTTTATCAGAGGTGGGCAAACTATGGCTCGCGTGACCCTTCTGCCCGGCCCCTGAGCTCCTGGCCCCTCCCCTGCTATCCCACCTCCAGTGCGCTGCACCGCACCACTGGTGCAACACTCTGGGCAGCTGGGCAGCGCAGTTGCAGAATCACAGCCTGATCCAGTGCTTGGGGTGGCGCAGCTGTAGCGCAGCCAGCCACCAGTGCTCCAGGCAGCACTATAAAGGGAAAGGGACGGTTGGATAGAGGGCAAGGGAGTTTGGGGGTGGTGATGGTCAGAGGGTGGGCCGTGGATAGGGGGCAGGGTGGTTAAAGGGTGGGGAGCAGGGGGGTTGGATGGGGCAGGAGTCCCGGGGAGCAGTCAGGAATGAGATGGGTGGTTGGATGGGGCAGTCAGCGGTGCGGGGTCCGGGGGTGGTCAGGGGACAGGGAGTAGGGGGTGGTGAGGCAGGAGTCCCAGGGGGGCCATCAGGGGGCGAGAAGCGGGGGGTTTGGATAGGAGGCAGGGACCAGGCCACGCCTGGCTGTTTGGGGAGAGACAGCCTCCCCTAACCAGCCCTCCATACAATTTTGGAAACCCGATGTGGCCCTCAGGCCAAAAAGTTCGCCCACCCCTGAAGTATATCATCAAAAGCACCCATTACCTACTACTGTATTTTCACAGGAATTAATCAGCACTTACTCCAATGAAATAAGCAAATAGCTTCCCTCCTCCAAAGATATTCCAAAATGTAATATAACCTGGAAAATCAGAGAGGACAAAAAAACATGTCCATCTGTTACATAGGAAACCAGTTGCCTAGTTTAAAACAGAAAAGCACCTTGTGCAATTAAACAAAAAACAACAGATGACAAAAAGTTGTAAAAACGCCTGTTTCTCTCACAAATTCATACCCCTAGGCCAAGGAGGGATTTCACCCCTGTCCTCAATGGATAAACTGTGAAAACAAACAAGCCACTTACTTAAAACAAAAAACTACTGATTCCTTACTGCACAAAGCCCCTTGTTAGAGATGGAAAGGGGTATCCTAGACACCCAGATGTCCAGCGTATAGACATATAGAGCTTAACTCCTCCCTTTCCCCAACCCCGTACCTGCCCTTTACCTTATTCCAGCACCCATCATAGTGTTACAGGTTACTTGGAGATCCTTGAATTAACACGCTAACAGTTTAATCCCAAAGGCCACTGAAGTCAATGAAAAAACTCCTACTGATTTCAAGGGGCTTTGGGTCAGACCTCAAGACTCTATATTCTGTACATAACTTTCAGCTTTAATGGAAACTTCTGCATTGCACGGATAGATACAAAGCTGAACACCCGATGTCATCTCTCTCCACACCATCCTGGCACTCTCTCTTCCAAGATGCACCCCGGTATCCTTTTGAGCCAGCTGCCACTGAGGGTACGTCTACACTGCACGATTATTTCGAATTAGCTTAAACCGATATTACAAAACAGATCTAATAAAATCAGTTTAGTGCGTCCACAGTGGGATCACAAAATCGATTGTTTGCGTCCATGGTCCAAAGCTACCATCGATTTCAGGAGCGGTGCACTGCGGGTAGCTGTTCCTCAGCTATCCCATAGTTCCCACTTCCGGGTTGAGAGCACAGTGCCTGATGGGGCAGAAAACATTGCCCCGGGTGGTGCTGGGTACAGCCTCACCCCTCCCTTTGTGAAGGCAGCAGACAACCCTTTGGCGCCTTTTTCGCGGAGTGCATTGAGCAAACGCCATAGCACAGCAATCTTTCCCTTTTTTTTTTCACGTGGTGGTGGGGGGAAATAAACTGAGGAGCTGTTCCCTGAACCACGCCAGACACTGTGTTTGAACCTACAGACATTGGGAGCTCAGCCAAGAATGCAAATAATTTTCAGAGACTGCTGTGGACTGTGGGATAGCTGGAGTCCTCAGTACCCCCTCCCTCCCTTCATGAGCGTCCATTTGAGTCTCTGGCTTCCCGTTACGCTTGTCACGCAGCGCTGTGTATCCTGCAGTTTTTTATTCAAACGCTTTGGCGTTTCGTGTTCTGTAACGGAGCTGGATACAACAGATTTGTCTCCCCATACAGCGATCAGACCTAGTATCTCCCGTACGGTCTATGCTGGAGCTCTTTTTCGATTTCAGACTGCATCGCCAGCCGTGCTGATCAGAGCTCCACGCTGGGCAAGCAGGAAATGTAATTCAAAAGTTCGCGGGGCTTTTCCTGTTTACCTGCCCGCTGCATCCGAGTTCAGATTGCTGTCCAGAGCGGTCAGTGCTGCACTCTGGGATGCCGCCCGGAGGCCAATAACGTCGATTTCCGTCCACACGAACCCTAATCCGAGTTATCACTATCGAATTTAGCGCTACTCCTCTCGTCTGGGAGGAGTTCCGAAATCGATTTAAGGAGCCGTTTAACTCGATATTAATGACGACGTCGTGTGAACGGGTACAGCGTTAAATCGGTATATCGGCCATTAAACCGATTTAAAGTCGCAGTGTAGACCTGGCCTGAGCATCTTATGAAACCCTGCAATGGCTGGGAAAAAGTTGTCTAGGGATGGTCTTTGAACTAAAGGCACCCACATACAAACAACTGATCCAGAAATTCAAAGACATTTGAGTAATCCGACAGACGTCCAAGTATTTCCATCTTGACTGAGCACCAGGTGGCTACTGACAGGATGTTGCCTCCCCTTCATTTCCTACAATTATTAATAATTATTTAAAGGTAGAACAAATTCCCTTATAGATTATACACTATACCAGATTCTCCTGATTTTCCCATGGAACAAGCTCAAACATTCCCATATCCTTTCAATATCTATTTCCCCTTCTCACTCCTGGAAGGGAGGAGCTGAGTAAGGATAAAAAACTAACCACAGAAACCACACCAGAATCTCTGAACTTATCAAAGACTTTAAATTTTTTGAAGCAGCAAAATACTAGAAATGGCAAGAGATTCAGGAACAATTTCTTCAGTGCAAGTTCAACTACGGTAGTGGTTCTCAAAATGCACTTCATGAACTACCAGTGGCCTGCAGAGATGATCCACAGAAGGACATATTTTGGGAAAGAAGAAGCTGGGAATTGCAAGGAGAGGTGGTCCTCTAACAGGCTCTCTCTTCTATTAAACTGTCTGCAGAATGAAGAAGTTGGTGATCCACTGCTCTTAGATTTATTAATCTAAATACTCTTGAGTTGTGGAGTCTTCTGTACCTGCAAATGGTGTGACTATAATGTGTTCCGATAAGGTGCCAGAGTGTGGCTGCTTTTAGTTTTTACCTGCCCTCTAGTCTCCCACCCCTGAATTCCATTCTGAGCCAGCACTGTGCACTGGCATATCTAGAAAAGGTCACCCCTCCTTCATGTACCACACTGTCCTAAGGGGTGCATGACTCTCCTATACCCAGGGCCTGCCTTCTTCTGTGACAGGTTCTGTTGAAATTTATGTTGCCAATCTGGACTGAATGCTGCCACTTGAGAATTCTATGTTCAGTATCAGGTTGAGATTGGGTTTTGATTCCATTTCACATGGTATTTCCGTAAAATACAGTATTTTATTCCATTCTCAGCTGCTTTTTTATTTCAACTTTACCTCGGGGTCCACTTGACACTAAAGAAGCTGCTGTCGTCTTCCTTTCTGACCTCGACTGGAGAAATGTGACTTTGTTGATGATTAAATCCTCTGGTGGAAAAGAATTGAAATAGCACCTGAAACAGGTCAGACTGGAGTCTAGCAGGGAGGTACAGAAGCAGTCATCTGACACCTATAGTGTTGTAGCAAATATCATTACACTGTGATGTTGTGTCCTTAAATTGAACTGGACACTGTGAAGTCAATATGAACAGTCTGAACTGCCCTGAGTAGATCCTGATGGCGTGCACTAAAAGTTCTCTAGTGTGGGTTAATGTAGTCCGATTTCAAACTATACTGTATTAACCCACGACTAGTGAACTTTTAATGCATGGCAGCAGGATCTACACATATCCATTAACATGCAACATGCAGGTGCGCACTAGAATTTACACCACTCTGCTGCAGACCAATGCACTGTTTAGACAACCCCCAAGTCTCTAAAAACTGAAAAATATCTAAAATGAGTCATTGTCCCCTTAGCTGGGTGCTTTGCCAGATACATTTTGGTATGAGAAATGTTTAAGGTAACACTCCACATCTTTGCAACATACAGAAATGCAACATTCTATTTAGGGCCTGGTTCTAAAAGGGCTGCAGGATTGGGCCCTCAGAGTGTAAACTCCCTTAACTTGTAGTTGTCTAAAGTACTATATAGAGTTTTAGTGCTATAGAAATAATCTAAAAATGCTTTTACCAACACTGCATGAATTAAGAAGAGGTAGGGATTATCAGCCCCTTTTTCAGTTGAGAGGAAACAAAGGTTAAGTGACTTGCCCAAGATCACATGTTGAAGTCAGTTGCATAGCCAAGAACAGAATCCAGAACTCCTAACTTGCAATCCTGGACCTCAGCTACCAGGCCACGCTCTCTCTCAGTAGACCACTTTTTAGGTAGGAAAAACAACCAATCGAACCACACCACACCCCTCATGAAAAATACCCAGTATAGGGCTTTGGTTTCTTTGGAGGGGCAATGAACAGTACCTAGAAAGGACTGTGGTAACAGCTACAGTCAAGCAAACAGTCTTGGAGAGACTATGAGGAGATGTGGCATTTGTTTTAAGGTATTGCCTTCTGAACTGAAAAAGATTTTTCATTCTTTGACTTATTCTCTCCACACGTTATAAAATTCTCCAGGATTGTGTTATCAAAGCAATGAAACTGCAATAAAATCTATTGCTGCTAACCTGTCCCATCCTCCATTACTGCCCGGCTTACAGCACTAAGCCGGCTACAAACATGTCCTGAGATGAGATTCCATATGAGAATTTCACCATCATAACTGGAAGAGGCCACGAGATTCGGAGGGCAGAAGGACACACATAATACATCGTCTTTGTGACCGTTTTCCTGGATCATTAGGGTGACAAAAACAATTTTTTTTAAACAGTTGCTAAAACTTCACTCCCAAAATTAGATTTATTACAAATCTTCCTAAGGAAAAAAATAGAACCCACGTGCCAAGAGAAGTTAGAGGATAACAAAACCAACATTCTGAATGAAATATCAATGAGAATTCAAGTACACTCCATTTTCTGAAAGTGATACAGAAGTCATTTCTTACCACACTGTCAATCCAATCCACTTGTGGGCATGGCACTTCAGATGCTTCACTATGAAGATCCTAGGGTTAAAAAAATACATTTAAATAATGTATTTCTCTCTGGGGAGCCATCAAGAGTTGTTCAAGGAAGACTGAAGCAGAAGCTATTGTCGTAAGGAAGCATACAGGGGTTCTGGAACTAGGGGTGCAGGGGGCATGGCGGCATCCCCTGGCTTGAAGTGGTTTCCATCATAGACAGGGTTTACCGTCTTGTTCAATTGTTTTTAGCACCCCCACTATAAAAACTGTTCCAACGGCACTAGAAGCATACCCTAATGTATGAGACCAAACTAACAATAACAAAGCCAAATGATAACGACTAATGGTATCTAAGGGTACGTCTACACTGCACGATTATTTCGAAGTAGTTTAAACCGATATTACAAAACCGATGTTATAAAATCGGTTTTGCGCGTCCACAGTGCGATCAAAAAATCGATTGCTTATGTCCATGGGTCCAGGGCTACCATCCGATTTCAGGAGCTCCAAGGCTCAATCATTTCAGGAGCGGTGCTACTGTGGTAGCTGTTCCTCATGCTATCCCATATTCCCACGTTCCGTGTTGAGAGCACAGTCCTGATGGCGGCAGAAAAACATGCTGCCCGGTGGTGCGGGTACAGCCTCACCCCTCCCTTGTGAAGGCAGCAGACAACCCTTTGGCGCCTTTTTCCGCGGAGTGCATTGAGCATCGCCATACAGCACAATGGGACCCTGAGATCACAACGGTATTCTGACCGTTGTCAACACCTCGCGTACTCTCGTGCTGATTACTGAACAATGAACTGCAAAGGCAGGAGGAGAGGAGGAGGCAGCTATTGCTGAGCGGCGGAGGACAGCGATACGAGGATGGAGGCAGAATTCTCCATAACCGTGCCCCAGCGTTTTGGAGCTACTGCTATGTAACGGGACACTACTACCACATTGAACCGAATTTGGGCACGGGAAACAAGCACAGACTGTGGACCCATTGTTTTGACGGTGGGACGATTCGCAGTGGCGCGAAACTTTCGCATGCGTAAGAGCACTTTCTTAGAACTTTGTGACATGCTTTCCCCTGCCTGAAACGCCGTAATACACAAACATGAGAGCAGCCCTCACAGTGGAGAAGCGAGTGCATAGCCCTCGGAAGCTTGCAACGCCAGACAGCTACGCAGGTGCGAAATCAATTGGAGTGGGCAATCTACTGTGGGGGCTGCAGTGATGCAGTAGCCAAAGCAATCGTTAAGCTGCTGCTACGAAAGTTGTGACTCTGGGAAACGTCAGGTGTAGTGGATGGCTTTGCTGCAATGGGTTTTTCCGAACCGTGGTGGGGCCATAGATGGAACCCATATCCCTATCTTGCCCAGTAACACCAGGGCACCAGTACGTGAACCGCAAGGGGTATTCATGGATGCTGCAAGACTGGTGGAACCACAAGGACGTTTCACCCACTCCAGTGGGATGTGCCAGGAAGGGTTCATGACGCTCGCATCTTCAGGAGCACTAGTCTGTTTAACGGCTGCAGCAGGGAATTACTTCCCAGACCAGAAAAGAACCGTTGGGAATGTTCAAATGCCTATAGTTATCCTGGGGGACCAGCCTACCCCTTGATGCCATGGCTCATGAAGCCATACATCGGCAGCCTGGGACAGTGGCAGGACTGTTCAACTACAGGCTGACAAGTGCCGGTGGTGTAGAATGTGCATTTGGCTGTTTAAAGGGTCGCTGGCGATCATTACTTACTCGGTCAGACCTCACCAAACAATGTCCGCTTGCTATTGCTGCTTGCTGTGTGCTCCACAATCTTTGTGAGACTAAGGGGGAGACATTTATCGCTGGGTGGGAGGCTGAGGCAATCACCTGGCCGTGAGTACGAGCAAGCCAGAGACCAGGCGATTAGAAGAGCACACCTGAGGCGCTGCCATCAGAGAAGCCTTGAAACGAGTGTTCAGCACGGCCCAGGGTACGTGTACTCTGTTTGCTTCCCCTTGATGAACCTCCGCACTTGATGGACTTATCAGTGTAAGCAACCCACCCTCCCCTTTCATTACAGGTTGCGAGGAAATAAATTCTGTATCGTTTAAAAATAATTTATGTTCATTAAAAGTAATTATGCATCTGTTAAAAATCATGAGCTTTTTCCTTACTAGATTTCCCTGTAAGCAAACCACCTCCCCTTCGATGTATTCTGTATTACAAAGGAACTATAAAAAAGGCAGAGAACTTGGAAGGTGTCTACTCCTCTCGTTTGGGAGGAGTTCCGAAATTGATTTAAGGAGGCGGTTAACTCGATATTAATGACGACGTCGTGTGAACGGATACAGCGTTAAATCGGTATATCGGCCATTAAACCGATTTAAAGTCGCAGTGTAGACCTGGCCTTAGTGTATCTTCCTACCTGTAGGAAGTATACAGTGATACAACAGGAATGGGAAGACAGTGTGGCTAGTAGACGGCGCATTAGACAGAGTCAGGAGACTTGGGTTCTGTTCCTGGCTCAGCCATTGTGTGACACTGTCACTCTCTATTATTCTTGTTTGTACACAGAGCTCAGTGGAGCCGAAACCTCAGTTCGGGCCTTGAAGTGCTACTGTAGAAGAAATAATAAACAGCTTATAACTTAAAGCAGAGCTGTACTCTGAAAAGTGACTCAAAATGGCATCACAGGGTTTTAATTTCTCACATCATGATTCCAAGTCAGATTAGTTTAATTTAAAAGAGGAGTTACTCTTTACTTACAGGGAAAATATTGATCTTCCGGTCCCAACCAACAGATATGATGTACCTTTTCCAAAATAAAAATGTTATTTAGCACGTGTTAAAGAAAGAAAGAAAAGTGTTTGGCTTGAGGAACTCTGGATGGTGCTAGTTTCCTTTTTTATAGCTTCTGAAACTTTTTTTGCATTGTAACATTGGTTGTCAATGTTTTCCATACCAGGATCCTATCACCTAGGCCAACCTTCAGCTTATTTAAAAATAAGTCTCCTTTTGAACAAAGTGGAGCTTAGAATGAAGTGTAACACTAGTTTCTTCTTCGAGTGCTTGCTCATATCCATTCCAAGTAGGTGCGCGCGCGCCGCGTGCACCTTCGTAAGAATAATTTTCCCCTAGCAACGCCCAGCGGGTCGGCAGGCGCCCCCTGGCGTGGCGCCTTTGCGGCACCGCATATATACCCCTGCCGACCCGGCCGCTCCTCAGTTCCTTCTTACCACTCATGTCGGTCGTTGGCACAGTGGAGTGCGGCTTAGCTGACCTCCACCTCCCTAGCGTTTCACCCGTTCTCTAGTTCATAGTTATAGTTATAGTTTAGTGTTAATTCTTAGTAGTTACTAGTAGTAGTTAGTGTAGTTTTTGTATATAGTTCGAGGGCTGAGGTTTAATCCTCCTCGCCCTCCCGGGACCCGGGCTCATGCCTGGCTCTCCCGGTTTCAAACAGTGCTCAGCCTGCCGTCGGCCGATGCCAACGGGAGACCCCCATGATCGTTGCCTGAAGTGCCTGGGGGAATCCCACCTGACGGAAAAGTGCCGTATCTGTAAGTCCTTTAAGCCAAGGACAAAAAAGGAGCGGGACTCACGTTTGAAGCAGCTCCTCATGGAAGCCACCCTGACCCCTGTAGCTCCGGCACCAAGCGCACCGCAGTCCGCACCGGGCAGAAGTTCTTCTTCGGCACCGGAGACGGCCGGTACTGCCAGAACACCACGGCACCAACAGTCTCCGGCGCAGAAGTCAGCCCGGCACCGCTCTCTTTCGCCGAAGGCGAAGAAGTCAAAGGCTCCTGCGGCTGCAGTTCCAGCACCGCAGTTTGAGCACGGGAAACAGTGCCGGCCGGCACCGCCATCTGCCACGACACCGGTTATCCCAGCACCGTCGACTCCGGCCAGGCAAGAGCCGTCGAGTCTGGTGCAAGACTGCTCCCCGGCGCATGCCTTGGTTGAGCTCGCTGTTCCCACTACGCCGGAGACTTTTGCAACGGCGAGGGAACTGATAGCCCTAACTGAGCCTTCCCTGCCTCAACCGCTGGCACTGCCGGTGCGGGTCCTCTCGTCAATGGGGAAGCCGGCTATGCTCCGACCAATGTCTCTCGGAGCAGCGGACAGGCACCGGTCGCGGTCGAGGTCTCGGCACCGCTGCCGCTCGCATCGCCGTTCACCTTCCCGACGCTGCTCGCAGTCCCGGCACCGTTCCCACTCTCGGCGCCGGTCGTACTTGCGGCACCGGTTCAGGTCCCGTTCCCCGGACCGGCACTCAACACGACGGTCGGCCTCCCGGCACCGCTCTCGATGGAGTCCATCCCACCGTCGTTACTCTCGATCCCAGTTGACCTCCCGGCACTGTGCTGGTCGTAGATCCCGGTCACGGTCTCAGCACCGGTACGATTCCCGGTACCGTTCTCCCCTGCGAAGTGACGTCCGGTACCAGTCTCACGGACTATCCGCTCCGCCTTGGCCGTCGAGACACCCTTCGGGTTCCTCCCGCTCAGACAGCGCTCTCTATGGCGATGTGGACCCCCATACACGTTTCCTCCCGGAACCCCAGGGACTGGAACAACCGCCGCAATGGTCCTTCTGGACGCCTTGGGCATACCACCAAGCCCAAGGCGATCCCACCACGGCGTCGCAATCTGCGGTTTCCGCCCGTCGGGTACCAGAAGCCACCGTCAGTCGTCCTCCTGCACCATTTCAACCGTGACCCAGGACCCCGAGGACGCCCCAGAAACGGCCCCCCCTCTGGAGCAAGATCCTCAGGAGGAACCTGTGGTCCCCGGTCTCTCCTCCTCCTCCTCGCCGGATGAGGCGGTGGCGGGTACTTCAACTTTGGGCCTGCCCCCCATCGACCTTCGAGCTCACCAGGACCTGCTCCGCCACATCGCGTTGAGCATCAATCTCCAGGTGGAGGAGGTTCCCGAGGTGGAGGACCCTGTCGTGGACATTCTGTCCTCTGATGCCTCGACGCGGGTAGCCCTGCCTTTTATCCGCTCGATTCAGGCTAAGGCAGACTCTATCTGGCAGTCTCCGGCGTCCATCCCTCCAATGGCCAGAGGCATGGAGAGGAAGTATATGGTACCCTCTAAAGGGTACGACTACCTTTACACCCATCCTCCTCCATGCTCTCTGGTCGTACAGTCTGTGAACGAGAGGGAGCGCCATGGCCAGTCAGCCCCCGCCCCAAAATCGCGGGAGGCTAAGCGTATGGACCTATAGGGACGCAAGGTACACTCCGCAGGGGGTCTACAGTTGCGTGTAGCCAACCAACAAGTGCTGGTCAGTAGGTACAATTTTAATAGCTGGCAGTCCATGGCCAAATTCACAGAGCTGGTCCCGCTAGACTCCCGCCCTGAGTTCCAGAGCCTCCTTGAGGAAGGAAAAAAGATCTCCAGAACCTCCTTGCAGGCCGCGCTCGATGCCGCAGATTCGGCGGCTAGGACCGTCGTGTCAGGGGTCACAATGAGGAGAATTTCGTGGTTGCAGGTCTCCGGTTTACCTCCCGAACTGCAACACAAGATTCAAGACCTCCCATTTGAGGGGCAGGGTCTCTTCTCCAATAAAACGGACCCAAGGCTCCAAAGCCTTAAGGACAACCGCATTATAATGCGCTCCCTGGGCATGCACACGCCGCAGACCCAACGGAGGTCCTTCCAGGCACAACCTCAGCGCCCCTACCCCCCACCACGCCCTCGTCAGGACTTTACCAGAAGACGGGCCTGGGTAAACCGGAGACGTCAGTCTGGTTCCCAAGGGGGACAAAATAATGGTTCCAACAAACCACTGCCGGGACCAAAACAAAACTGTTGAAGGTGCGATCGAGAGCAGAGCACCAGTCCTTCCCCAGACTCCTTTCCTGTTTTCCAACCGCCTTTCTCCCTTCCTCCCGGCGTGGACCCAACTAACTTTGGATCGTTGGGTTTTGCACACGGTGGAGTTTGGTTACCATCTCCAGTTTATTTCGCCTCCTCCCTCCCACGCACCCTCCCCGTCCCTCTTCAGGGACCCCTCTCATAAGCATCTCCTCTGCCAGGAGGTCCACATGCTTCTCGAAATCGGAGCCATAGAGGAGGTACCTCGAGATCTCAGGGGCAGAGGGTTTTACTCCCGCTATTTTTTAATCCCCAAGTCGAAAGGAGGTCTCCAACCCATCCTGGATCTCCGCGGTCTCAACGCCTTCTTAAAGAAGTTGAAGTTCCGCATGGTATCCTTGGGGTCTATTATCCCGTCCCTGGATCCCGGGGACTGGTTCGCTGCTCTTGATATGAAGGACACGTACTTTCATATATCAATCTACCCCCCGCACAGACGCTACCTGCGCTTTGTGGTACGGGACCGCCACTACCAATTCACGGTCCTGCCCTTCGGCCTTTCCTCTGCCCCGCGTGTTTTCACAAAATGTATGGCAGTAGTGGCCGCTTTCCTCCGTCGGCAAGGCATATGTGTCTTCCCTTACCTGGAC
>NC_133773.1:46513501-46624193 GCF_003597395.2 Chelonoidis abingdonii
GAGCGGCCGGGTCGGCAGGGGTATATATGCGGTGCCGCCAAGGCGCCACGCCAGGGGGCGCCTGCCGACCCGCCGGGTGTTGCTAGGGGAAAAGTCTTCCGACGAACGTGCACGCGGCGCGCGCACACCTACTTGGAATGGATATGAGCAACACATCTCGAAGAACAACAGTTACAAAGGTGAGTAACCGTCTTTTCCCTTATTTATTTCAGATAGCCTCAGTCTACTCTTATGAATCTTGGTACAAAAAGCGTTAGTTGTGCTTACAAAAGGTTTCTGGGTCAAATTCAACTCACTACTTACATAAACAATGTCACGCAAGGAGTGGTGCTATTCTGGATGCTGACATGCATTAGGTGCATTGTGAGGCACACGGCTGAAGGCCATATGCTTCAGCTGCCTGAGTAGTTCAAGCAGCTAGTAAAACTGTGCTTTTAGCATGCTGTAATGTGTGATTTTAAGTATGCATTTGAAACAACTGGTTAATGAGTATGTGCACAGTCAAATTTCAGCAGTCAATCAGGATCCTTCTTGAAAAATGGCTATGGAAACCCCCCAACAGAACAAAGTAACTTTTTTCCATAAGGAGCATGAAATAATTGATTCTCCCAGCATCCCATTCCCGCTTTACCTGTTGCTGTAAATATCAGCATATGTGCAGGCGGTGACTTCATCACTTGAAGTGCCTGCTGAAAAGGAGAGCAAATGATAGTATGTTCTTCATAT
This sequence comes from Chelonoidis abingdonii, assembly GCF_003597395.2. Classification (NCBI taxonomy): domain Eukaryota; kingdom Metazoa; phylum Chordata; order Testudines; family Testudinidae; genus Chelonoidis; species Chelonoidis abingdonii. The sequence goes on from NC_133773.1 coordinate 46,514,228, forward strand.
TGTTCCATGCAAAATATCAAACTAGTGGAGAGGCTGTTGGTTATTCCATTACCTTGCTTAAGGGTATGGATATAACGAATGGTGCTACAATCCCATTTTTTCAGGCTTCCATCTCTGCCACCAGTGATCAATCTAGAGACAAAAGATTTCACTGTAACTGTTAAGTACTTCTAAAAATATGGAACAATGCTTTGTATTAAGGGTCACGTAAGTCTACTCTACAATCAGAGGTGTGACTGCAGCATGTGTAGACATATCTGAGCTAGCTTTGACCTAGCTTGCTTGAATAAGAATACTAGAGAAGCCACAGCAGCACAGGCTGTAGAACATCATCCAGACACAGAGTATGTACTCAGAGAGCCTATTACACCTGAGGGAATTCTGCACCAAAAAAATAAAAATTCTGTGCACAATATTTTAAAATTCTGCAAAATTCACTGGGACGCAGATACAGCGGTGAGGCTGCACCTGACCCTGACACAGTGCAAAGCCTGGACCTTCCCAAGAAACCAGGTGTGGACAGAAAGCCTCAGCCCGGCAGGATCCAAGTGTGGAGGGGCTTAGTGGTGGGGGATCCACCTGTGGGGTGAGAAGGTTCTGTGTGGGAAAATCTAGGTGCGGGCAGTTCAGCTGTGGGGTCTGGGTGCAAGGGCAATGGGACTTTGCAGCAGGGGTCCAGGTGAAGGTGGTTGGGGCTCAGTGGGGGTTGGAGGTGTCTGGGTGTGGGGCGATGGGGCTCGGCGGGGGGGGGTGTCTAGGCATGGGGGGCTCATCAGGGGGGTCCAAGTGAAGGTGGTTGGGGCTCAGCAGGGGTTGGGAGCATCTGAGTGTGGGGGGGATGGGGCTCAGCGGGGGGTCTAGGCATGGAGGGGCTCATCGGGGGGTCCAGGTGCAAGGAGGGAGTGAGGCTCAGGAGGGGTGTCTGGGTATGGGGGTCCAGATGCACGGGGGTTCAGCAAATGGGGGCGCAGATCCCCACACAGTGAACCCTCCCCATATGGCTGAGGAGCGATGGGAGCAGGAAGTGGGGGCAGGGATGTGGAGCTTCCTGCAGCCGGGGGAGTTTTCTGGGGTGGGTCTGACCCGTCCCGGCCATGGCCATTTCTTTCAGGAGAAGAGCAAGTCCTGTCCTCCCCAGACCAGACAGGACAAGTAGCTGAACTTGGTGCAGGGTAGGAGCCACCAGCTAGGGTGTTTCCAGTCCCGGCCCTCCTTGCCCCCAGTGCTGATTTACCTCTCCGCGAGATGCTCCAGGCACCTGAAACAATGCACCCACACTGCTGGGGAGGGCGCATGACTGTTCTTGCATCTTCCCTTTTCTTACCCATCAAAAAGTTATTTTTCTGCAGGGAAGCAAAGAAATCTGCGGGGGACATGAATTCTGCACAACCACAGTGGTGCAGAATTCCCCCAGGAGTAGCCCATGCTGCTACTTAGGGATGTTTACATGTGCTGCAGTCATACCTCTGATTGCAGTGTACCCATACCATAAGCACACTATGGGTATATCTACACTACAGCTGAGAGTGAGCCTCCCAGTGCCAGTAGGCAGACAGACTAGCACTAGCAGGGCTCAAGTTAGCATGTTAAAAGATAGTGTGGACATTGTGGTTCAGGCTAGAGCTTGGGCTCTCCTGTCTACCTGACCTCATAGACTTGAGAGCTCCTGCATGACAGCACTTTTGACAAACAAAATAGTAAATATTATATAACCAAATATACTCCTCAAGCCATTTCCTCTCTGATATTTAGGGCCTCCAACTTTCAGATATCACTGCTGAAATTTGTTTGACCTTTCTTGACAAGCATTTAGAAAATCTGGAGTTGGTTCTTAGAGATTTTATCAACTTGATTTCTATCTGGCATCTGTTTGATCAACTGAATTACCCTTGATCTAAATCTTAAACTGAAATCAGTAGGCTTTCAGATAAGGGACCTCTGCATCCCCATTTGCCACTTAGCAATGAATCCTGTCCTTAATTACCAGAAAATGTGGTGTGTAAAGAAAGTCATTTCAAACTTATATCCAGACACAACAAAGCAAGAGAACAACCCATTCTTTGACAGTGTCACTTATCCTTTCAGATGTCTGGAAAAAAAATACTTTCAGAAAAAGGAAATAGGTTGGTAGGTACTTTATTAAAATTATCCACATTAAATGAAAAAATAAAAAAGAGAGAAACATGCTCCAGAAGCCACTCCGTAGTTCTTTAATGGAGAATGAGGTGAAGTTAAATTAGACAAAGGATACTGACATTTAAACCATAGCAACTGCAACTTCCAAATGCATAATTTGCAGCACAAGAATAAAGAGGGTTCCCCCTCATCATCCCATGTTTAAGAGCAACTTTTCCAACTCATTCTCATTTACAAGTTTTGAAGCACTTCTGCTAAGTTTGTAACTAAAAGTTAAGTTTCTAGAACTGCCTGTTGAGATGAATGGAAGTTAAATGCCATGGAATTACACTACGTTGTGCCATGAATTTTAAATGGTGGCAAACAGAACAATTGGACTTATAGAAAAGCAGAGGGCCAAAACTAGTGAAGCACGTGCCCTGTGGACTGCTCAAGTATCAGTAGAATGTGAGACTAATTATTTGGGGTTAAATTCCTCTTCCAGTTCTGGGTCTGGAACTCCACTGGAGACAACCAGTAACTGAGGGCAAGTGTAACTTATGGGCAAGTTTGGTCCATTGCAGATAGGAAAAAGGATAACTCTGGAATGATGAAACAGGAAGACAGGAAAGACAACAAAGTCCACCATTTATGTTATGGTAGTAGCTTTATCAACAGTGTGCTTACCAAAAGTGGACAGATCTCCATTTACCTCTTGCCACTGGTGTCTAGGGCCATGCAGGTCACAGCAGCATCTCCATGAGCTTCATAGACTTCAGTAACCAGTTGTCCATTTTGAAGATCCCACACTTTTACAGTCTGAAAGGAAACAGAAACAAACAGCAATGACTGATCTACTGCTGGAGACAGCTTGGCATTTCTTATTGTACTCACTCTTTTTAAAAAACATGTAAATACAGAATAGAAAAAAGTAGACTCAAAAGAGAATCAGTGACAAATTAGGATTGAAATAACTGGACCATAAAGGGGTTAAGTGGTCTTTCATTCACTGGGGCAGCGGCAACCGGGAGTGCTGTGAAGGCGGCAAGCGCAAACCTTTCTTGAGGGAAGTGCCTAGCATTATACAAAAAGCATTATTTCCCTTATGAACAGTCTCAGCAAAGAAGTTAAGCACTGAACAGACATGGATCCTCTCACACTCAGTGATGGTCCCTCTATAACAGGGTTAGGGCAAAGGGGCTGGGCAACATGGAGAAGCATGAAATGTGAGTGTCCATGCTTCCTCTGTTCTCTAGTGCTCAGCGAAACTTCATTGCACACATTGACTTTAGAGTTTGGATCAAGTCATGGATACAGAGAGAGCTAAATAAATAAAAAAATTAACATGCCAAATAAATGAATATCCCCATGTATCTCAACAGGAATTTAATGATAACCACATTCGTTATAAAAAGTACTCCATATTGACTGAACCTTTGGCAGGAGGAAGTTTAATACTAACACATGTTCACTGAGATCCCACAGTACTTAAAGATGCAAAATCTTATTAAACTCAATGAATGTTTTGCCTACTTAAGGACTGCACGACTGAGTCTAAGTGACTACATTACTAATAATTCTTTGCTTTTAGCTAAGTAAAAGTTAGCTGCTTTTCACTGATATTACAATTCTCATACTATTCAAAAATGGAAAATGTATGATTAAAAATACCATTGTAAATGTGATGCTTTAGCAGAACTTCATTTTGAGAGCTTAGTTCTCAAATTAAGCTCCAAAGATTAACTCATTCTGCCTGCTCTGCTTTCATCCTAGCCTTCACCGTGTGTTAATGACACTTACAGATCCTTCCGAGCAACTAACCACCTGCCGGAATGACTTGTTATACTGGCAGCAGAGGATTGGTTCATTATGGGACACACAAGAATTATTTAGCCGGTCTTCCCTGAAAAAAGGAAATAAAACAGAAAAGAAAGATGAATCAGAGGATGTGCTGACATGCTTGCTGAGTGCTTACATGGGACAACACCTACTAAATCTTGCACCCTTGAATACCTTTAAAGTCAAGGGCTGTCTACTCTGTAAGTCAGGAAAGGATTTGGCACTCATGAGCCAAAGCACTGGTAGGCAGAGGAAAACCTTACTATATCTATTTGTGTGTTCCGGTGGCATAACTGATTTTGCCTGTTTGTAAGTGTTTAGATTAATTGATTTTAATGTCAGAAGGAAAGATCATCTACCTCCTACGTAACAGATCACAGAATTCACCCAGTAACTTCTGCATCAAGTAAATAATGGCCGTTTGGGCTACAACATATTCTTTACAGAGAGATCTAGTTTTTTTTGTTGTTGTTTTTTTTTAAAGATTTCAAGTAATAGAAAATCCACCATTCACTAAGTAAGTTCTTCCAATGGTTAATTGTCCTCACTGTTAAAAACATTCATCTTATTTCTATTCTGAATTTGTCTGGCTTCATCGTACAGCCATTGGATCTTGTTATGTCTTTGTCTGTTAGGCTGAAGAACCTTCTACTATCTGAAATCTCTTCCTCATGCAGGTCTCTGATCAAGTCACCTATTAACCTTCTCTTGGATAAGGAGATTGAGCTTCTTAGGTGTATTGCTCTAGACCTCTAATCTTTCTTGTAGGTCTTTGACAAACTGGAAAGGGTTCAGAAATGTCCTTTTGGACGTGTTGACACTAGAATAGGTCACATTATTCCAGTAATAGTTTCACTCCAGCATTGCACAGTTCACATTCAGTTGCTTATGTACTATGAGCCCGTAAGTCCTTTTCAGTGTCACTGTATTCCAGGATACTATCTCTCATCTTGCAAGAGTGACCTACATTCTTTGTTTTTAGATGTATGACCTTGCATTTGGCTGCATTAAAATGCACGTGGTTCAAATGAGCCCACCTTTCCAAGCAATCTAGATAGGTCAGTTATACTGACCTATTCCCATCATTATTTCCATCTTAGACTACATGGAGCTCTCTCTTCTCAAAAAAAAAAAAAAAAAAAAAAAAAAAAAAAATTACGGAGGGGCAAAATAGGGCTCAACCAAGACTTAAGTGGCACATAGGCCTTGTGCTTGCTCTCTGCACAGGGGTAAATTACACCCAAAATATCCAGGGTTGCCTCCTGTATTTTTTTTTTTTATCATAACGCAGGCGTGTAGCAATATAAATGAAAGTCACTCATTGCAGTGTATTCTGGTGCCCCTAAAAAGAACATGGTCTATGGAAGGGCTGCCAGTTACAGCTACAGTATGACTGCCATTAACCCAGCCTCCAGTAGCAAAAGGAATTAATTTTAATGTGCATGCAATTTAAACTCTCCTTAAAGTTAACCTCTAAAGGCCTAGCTTCCTGAAGTGCTGAGCACCCACAACTCCAGCTAAAGCTCCTCCAGTATGTAGTGGTTTCTCCTGTACATAGAAGCTCAGAGATATAGTAAATACTGCAAGACTGTTCAGATTTTGTGATGAAAACAAGAACCATGACAATAATGTAGAAGGAGCTCCTACATGTAGAACAACTGCAGCATGCTACAGTCAGCTCCCCCACCTCCAGTTCAGACTCCAGTCCCCTCAGTTCATCCCTGCAGCATGTTAGTATCATAGGCTATTCTACAGCATATAGGCAGCTCTTCTTGACTTTGGACCAGTAAGTGTCAGAGAACATAGGAATTGCTATACTGGATCAGCCCCAAAGGTCCATCTGCTCCAGGATCCTGTTTTTGACAGTGGCAAACACCAGTTGCTCCAGAAGAAGATGCACGACACTGCATAGTAAACGGATGTGGGCTATTCTGTCACCCATGAAGGTCTCATTCTAAATCCTGGTAGTAAAGGATTGACTTAAGCATGAGGTTTTATATCCTTCCCAAAATCTTTTAGCATTAATTATAACAACTCTGGATATTCTTGTTATCCAAACAAACACTAGTCTCTTTTTGAATCTTGCTAAGTTTTTGGAAATGAGTCCCACAGTCTAATTATGCCTTGTATGAAAAAGAGTATTTCCTCTTGTCAGTGTTGAATTTGCCACCTTTCAATTTCACTGAATTCCTCTGGCGGTAGAGTGGTAACCTACTTCTGTTGGAAGTGTAGGAGAACAAGGCAATCTGCGGCAAGGTAGAGAGCTCTCAGCTCATTTGAGAAGTAACAAACTGCCATCTCTCCTCTGATCTGACTGGCTTTGGGAATCACAGTGAGGAGGCAGGACTGGTCTTCAATGTCCCACACCTTTCAGACACAGAAAGAGAGAGGTTAATATTCCTAACTTAGCCATTTCTAGGTATGCATGAAAACCAAACTCATGTGCAGTGATCAATTAGACATCAACATAAATACTGTGAAAGAGTTTCAAGTTACACCAGTATGAATCTCATTAACTGCATCAGTCTAGTTACTGGAGCACAAACCCTCATTGCAGACTCAGCAGCACACCTTGATCTGGTAACATATGAATATAAAGCCTTGCTTTATATGAGTGCCATGTCTACATCAGGGGTCTGTGCCACAATAGCTGTACTGACGGAGCTTAAAATTTCCTAACTAGACAGGGGCATTTTTAAAAAGTGATAGAGAAGTGAAGATTCAGTATTCCGCATTGCAGGGGACTGGATGGCTCTGGGTACTGGTAATGAGCTATGACATCTCTCACCTCCACATTGCTGGTTCAAAACTGGCCCAGCTTGGAAGTGACAGTTGTTACCATCTAGAGGCTGTTCAGCAGCCAGTGTGCAGAGAATTGGGAAATAATATTCTTCTTCGAGTGCTTGCTCATATCGATTCCAATTAGGTGTGCACGCGCCCCATGCACGTTCGCCAGAAGATTTGTACCCTAGCAACACTTAGTGGGTCAGCTGGGTGCCTCCTGGAGTGGCACCGCTATGGCGTTGGATTCATACCCCTGCTGACCGAACCGTCCCTCAGTTCCTTCTTACCGCCCCTGTCGGTCATTGGAACAGTGGAGTGCGGCTTAGCTGATCTCCACCTCCCTAGCTACTCGTAGTTCTCTAGTTATTTTTGTGTATATAGTTCAAAGTTATATAGTTATAGTTAATTTTTATCGTTCATAGTTAGTGTTATAGTTAAGAGGGGTTCGGGGATTAGCCCCTTCCCCGCACCTGGTACCGGGGCCCATGCCCGGTTCACCGGGTTTCAAACCATGCTCAGCCTGTCACAAGCCGATGCCGACAGGAGATACACACGACTCCTGTTTTAAGTGCCTCGGGGAATCTCACCTGGCAGATAAATGTCGCATTTGCAAGGCTCTTAAGCCGCGAACAAAAAAGGAGCGGGACTTTCGGCTAAAACAGCTCCTCATGGAGGCAGCTCTCACCCCTCCGCCTTCGGCACCGAGTGCTGGTCAATCGGCGGGCAGAAGCGCCTCCTCAGCACCGGACCGCACCGGTACTGCCAAGGCCACTCGGCACCAGCCATCACCGGCACCGAAGTCGACTCAGCACCACTTCCTCTTCCCAAGGTCGAGAAAGCCTAAGTCTCTTGCTGCTTCTGTGCCACCTGCACTGCAGCCAGAGAGCTTGTCTAAGTCGGATCGCCCGGCAACGACACCTGCCGTGGCACCGACGACGTCGACACCGTCGATTCTGGTCCCACAAGGGCCATCGAGTCCGGTGCCTGTCAGCTCCCCGGCGCGAGCTGTGGTTGAGCTTACTATTCCATTCACGCCGGCGACAGTCTCAACGGCGTGGGATCTGATTGCCATGACAGAGTTGATGCTGCCTCAACCCCCGGCACCGCCGGTGCAGGTAATACAGTCTATCAGCAAGCCTGCCTTGATAAGACCATCCTCTGTCAGCACAGTAGAGTGGCACTGTTCACGATCACAGTCTCGCAGATGTTCTAGGTCCTGTCGGCGCTCCCGGTCCCGACGCCACTCGCAGTCCCAGCACCGTTCTCCTCCTCGGTACCGGTCGCACTCGCGCCACCGTTCAATATCCCGTTCGCCGGCCCGTTATTCTCGGTGCTGCTCCAGCTCCCAGCACCGCTCCAGGCACTGTGACTCCCATAGCCACTCCCGACGTCGAGCCTCGAGATCTCGGTCGACCTCCCAGCACCGCTCTAGTTGCAGGTCCCAATCTCGTTCCCAGTACCGGTATGCCTCCCGGTACTGGTCCCCGGTGCCCAGTAGTGCAAGATCCGCTAGAGACAGAGACTCTGCCCAGGGCTTTTCAGCCCTCCATGGTCATCCAGACACGCATCAGTGTCATCCCACGCGGACAGCTCTTATGCACAGGACCGTGATTTCATTGTGCCCACCAGAGTCTTCCAAGAGACCCAGGCCCAGGCCCAAGGCCCCCATCAGTGGTCTTTCTGGACACCTTGGGCGTACCACCAGGCCCAAGGTGTACCAGTAGTTTAGTTCCATCCCACTCTGTCCCATCAGAGCACGAGTGCCAGAGGCGACAGTTAGCCATCCTCCTCTGACTGCTACGGAGGAAGCCCCAGTTCACCCACCGGACTCCCAGGTTCCACTGGAGCAGGAGGTCGCCCAAGAGCAAGAGGCCACACAGGACCCGCTCGTCCCCAGCATCTTCTCTTCCTCTTCTCCAGATGAGGCAGTGGCAGGAACATCCTCCTCGGGCCCTCCTCCAGTTGACCTGAGAGCCCATCAGGACCTCCTGAGGAGGGTAGCACTCAATATGAACCTCCAGGTGGAGGAAGTCCAGAGGTAGAGGACCCGGTAGTGGACACTGTGTCGGCAGATGCCCCCACCAGAGTGGCCCTACCGTTTATTCGGACCATCCAGGCCAATGCCAATACTATATGGCAGTCTCCAGCCTCTATCCCTCCTGCAGCCAGGGGAGTCGAGTAAATATATGGTGCCCTCTAAAGGGTACGAGTACTTGTATGTCCATCCTCCTCCCTGCTCACTAGTCGTCCAGTCCGTTAATGAGAGGGAATGCCATGGCCAGCAGGCGCCAGCCCCGAAATCGAAGGAGGCTAGGCGAATGGACCTACTCGGCCGCAAAGTGTACTCGGCAGGGCCCTACAGCTCCGGGTGGCAAATCAACAAGCCTTGCTTAGCCGCTATAATTATAACACCTGGGTGGCGGTGGGTAAGTTTACGGAGCTTCTCTCCCTCAAGACTCCCGCCAAGAGTTCGCTGCCCTCTTGGAGGAAGGGAAAAAGGTGGCCAGAACTTCCCTCCAGGCCTCGTTGGATGCAGCAGACTCAGCAGCCAGGACTCTGGCCTCGGGTGTTGCCATGAGGCGCATCTCATGGCTTCAGGTTTCAAGCCTCCCACCGGAGCTGCAGTATACCATTCAGGACTTGCCATTTGATGGTAAAGGCCTCTTCTCGGAGAAAGACTGACCCCAGGCTGCAAAGCCTGAAGGACAACAGGGTCATAATGCGCTCTCTCTCATACGCCGTGCAACGCAGGCCTGCCGGTTGACCCAACCAGCCATACGCGCCTTTCCGTCCCCAGCACTCACCCTCACCCCATACTCTGTGCCTAAACAAAGACAGGACTTTTGGCAGGCGGCGCGGCCGAGGTGGTCAGCAGATGACCATCAGGACCCCAAGGGGGCCAAAAAAGTCAAGGTCCCTCGAAACACCAAACCACCAGGGACCAAAGACGAACTTTTTGAAGGTGCGCCCCGAGAGGACGGCGGCGTACCAGTTACAGGCCAGGATCCCTTCTCCTCCCTTCTCCAACCGTCTCTCCTACTTCCTCCCGGCGTGGTCCCAGTTAACTTCAGATCGCTGGTCCTACGCACGGTGGAGTATGGGTACCACCTCCAATTTATTTCAACCCCGCCCTCCCACCCTCCAACCCTGTCCCTCTTCAGGGACCCCTCTCACGAGCAATTCCTCTTACAAGAGGCGACGCTCCTCGCCATGGGAGCTATAGAGGAGGTACCAATGGACGAAAGGGGCAAGGGGTTTTACTCCCGTTATTTCCTAATCCCCAAGTCGAAGGGAGGTCTCAGACCTATCCTAGACCTGCGAGGACTCAACCAGTTTATGATAAAGTTGAAGTTCCGCATGGTATCCCTGGGGACCATTATCCCGTCCTTGGATCCTGGAGACTGGTATGCCGCCCTCGATATGAAGGACGCGTACTTTCACATCGCCATTTTTCCTCCACACAGGAGATACCTCCGCTTTGTAGCCAACTGTCAGCACTTCCAGTTTACGGTCCTGCCGTTTGGCCTTTCTACAGCCCAAAGGGTATTTACAAAGTGTATGGCCGTAGTCGCCGCCTACCTCCGCCGACGTCGGATACACATTTTTCCGTATCTGGACGATTGGCTCATCCGAGGGGCCTCCGAGACACAAGTCACTCAGCATGTGGGGCATCGTCAAGGACCTATTCACACGTCTAGGCCTGATGATCAATATAGAAAAATCCACTCTGGTTCCCACGCAGAGGTTAGACTTCATAGGAGCTATCCTGGACTCCAATCTAGCCAGAGCCTGCTTACCACAGCCGCGGTTTCAGGCATGGCAACAATCATCCGAGGTCTACAGAATTTCCCGACGACCTCGGCTCGCACTTGTCTCGGTCTCCTGGGTCACATGGCTGCCTGCACGTTTGTAACCAAATACGCCAGACTCCGCCTCCGTCCTCTCCAAGTTTGGCTCAACTCGGTATACCGCCCAGCAGATGTTAGACCATTGCTGAAGCATGTGACATTGACATAGTCATCCAGTGCCAGTGACTTGTTAGAAATGGATCCTCAGCCTTAGGAAACTATCATCAAAGTCTGCAATCTCTTGGGATGTCATAACTAAAGGATGGCAAAAATGAAACAGCTTGCCGAAGTATGACAATATCATGCATCCTTCCCACTGCAAGGGACAAGCCAAATTCTGCCCTTAGATGTGCATGAAGTTTTCACTGAAGACAATGGGAAAGGAATGAGTTAAATTTTATGTAAAAGCAGCAAAGAATCCTGTGGCACCTTACAGACTAACAGACGTTTTGGATCATGAGCTTTCGTGGGTGAATACCCACTTCGTCAGATGAATGTCTGAATTGAATTCAGACATTCATCTGACGAAGTGGGTATTCACCCACGAAAGCTCATGATCCAAAACGTCTGTTAGTCTATAAGGTGCCACAGGATTCTCTGCTGCATCCAACTCTGGGACTTTTGCATAGCCCACTCGATAGACCTGGTAGTGTCCTTTCTACCAGGAGTTCGGAACACTCTGGCAGACCGACTCAGCAGGTCCTTCCTGTCTCATGAGTGGTCGATCCACCCAGATGTTATTCATTCTGTTTTCTGGAAGTGGGGATTTCCCCACACAGACCTGTTCGCTTCCCGCGCGAACAAGAAATGCCAGATGTTCTGCTCCTTCCAAGGTCTCTCCCTGGGATCGATCTCGGACGCTTTCCTGATACCGTGGAAGAGCCAGCTGCTTTATGCCTTCCCACCGTTCCCGCTGGTTCACAAGGTCCTGCTAAAACTCCGCAGGCACAGAGCGTGCCTAATCATGATCACTCCAGCATGGCCCAGGCAGCACTGGTACACCACGTTGCTTGACCTGTCGATAGCCAACCCAATTACCCTGCCACTCCACCCAGACCTCATAACTGAGGACTACGGCAGGCTTCGCCACCCAGACCTGCAGGCCCTTCACCTTACGGTATGGCTGCTGTGTGGCTAAACCAGTCAGAGTTACGTTGCTGTGCATCAGTACGACAAGTTCTCCTGGGCAGCAGGAAATCTTCCACCTGGTCAACGTATCTGCCCAAGTGGAAGCGTTTCTCCTGCTGGTGCGAAACACATAATCTTACTCCCACTGAGGTCTCGATTCCCTCTATTTTGGACTACCTTTGGTCTCTCAAACAGCAGGGCCTAGCAGTATCATCACTGAGGGTACACTTGGCAGCCATCTTTACCTTCCACCCAGGGGAAGATGGCCGTTCCGTGTTCTCACACCCTACTGTTTCGAGGTTCCTCTAGGGCTTGGAGCGCTTATACCCCCAAGTATGCTGCCCAGCCCCGACCTGGGACCTCAATCTGGTTTTAACCAGGCTTATGTCTCCCCCATTCGAGCCATTAGCAACCTGCTCACTACTCTACCTGTCTTGGAAGGCAGCTTTCCTCGTAGCCATTACATTGGTCAGACGAGTCTCCGAGCTTAGGGCTCTTACGGTGGATTCGCCGTACACTGTGTTCCACAGGGACAAGGTGCAGTTGCAGTCACACCCGGCTTTCCTCCCTAAGGTGGTTTCGGCCTTTCATGTTAACCAGGACATCTTTCTCCCGGTCTTCTTCCCGAAGCCACACTCAATGCGACAGGAGCAACAACTGCACTCCCTGGATGTCCACAGAGCGCTCGCATTTTATATTAAGCGGCCAAAACTCTTTTGTAAAACTCCCCAACTCTTTGTCACAATATCAGACCGAATGAAAGGCTTACCTGTTTCCTCTCAGAGGATCTCATCTTGGGTGATGGTGTGCATCTGCACTTGTTAAGATTTGGCTCATATTTCCCCAAGCCACATCACCGCGCATTCTACCAGGGCTCAGGCTCCATCTGCCGCCTTCCTGGCTCGTGTACCTATCTGGGACATATGTCACGCAGCTACCTGCTCTTCAGTCCACATCTTTGCTTCACATTATGCTCTGGTTCAACAGTCCAGAGACGATGCAGCATTTGGCTCAGCAGTTTTGCATTCTGCAACATCTCACTCCGACCCCACAGCCTACATAAGGCTTGGGAATCACCTAATTGGAATGGATATGAGCAAGCACTCGAAAAAGAAAAGATGGTTACTCACCTTTGTAACTGTTGTTCTTCGAGATGTGTTGCTCATATCCATTCCAAACCCGCCCTCCTTCCCCACTGTCGGAGTAGCCGGCAAGAAGGAACTGTGGGGCAGTTGGGTTGGCAGGGGTATATATCCAACGCCATAGCGGCGCCACTCCAGGGGGCGCCCAGCCGACCCACCAAATGTTGCTAGGGTAAAAATCTTCCGGCGAACATGCATGCAGCGCGCGTACACCTAATTGGAATGGATATGAGCAACACATCTCGAAGAACAACAGTTACAAAGGTGAGTAACCGTCTTTTTTTCAGTCACTTACAGAAATATGCCACAGACTAGCTGGCCCTTGCTTGTGACTAGCAGCTTGCCTCTAGCTGATGGCACTAATTATCATTAAGTTGCCAATACAGCTGTGAAAGAGTTGGGAGAAGACTGTATAAGCAGAGAGGTAAAGTTGGGGGAAACAGACTGCTGAGGAGGTAGGAGAATGCATTGGATGGAGGGTCAGGCTCCTGTTGGCGCGCACCCTGAGACAGGGATCTCCCAGCTCCTGGTCAGTGCTAGAGGAAGCTGACAACATCCTTGGGGAAGGGAGGCAGCGAGGGAGAGCTTGCTAACACAAGAAGCAACATAGGAAGAATTCTGCAGGAGCAGGTTAGGCTACTGTGGGGGGCCTTGAGGTAAGGTCAGTAAAAGCATTTTAATAGAGCCTGAGAGGGGCAGAATATTTAGCAGTTCAGCAAAGAAGCAAAAAGCCGGAGCCTGAGAACCAAAGGAAGGCTGTTTTAAGCACAGGCTGCAGGGAAGCAGCAAAAAAAAGGGGTGATAGGTAGGAAACAGCAGCATGTCTCTCAGCAGCATGTCTGAAGAAGCTGACCCAGCTGCTTAATACAGCTGGAAGGGAACCCAGAGTAGGGGATGGGGCTGAGTTCCCCTATCAGCCCCTAAGGAAGGGGGATGTACGTATGGTGATCAGATGTCTTGATTTTATAGTGACAGTCCCAATATTTGGGGCTTTTTCTTATATAGGTGCCTAATACCCCCTCCTCCTCCCCTGTCCTGATTTTTCACACTTGCTATCTGGTCATCCTAGATATAAGCCCAACTGCAGGAGTAGATTAGGTGCCCATGGAGGAGGCCCTGGAGTGGGGGTGGGGGCAGTAAGAACACTTCAGTATAACCCAAGAGGAGCCAAAGAATTATTTGGATGTTTAGCTTAGACTTTCAGTGGGACCTTTTGTTACCCCCAAAGGAGACTGAGTTTTGTGACTTGGCCAGAGGGCCAAGCCACTGATGGCTTGGTGAGATGCTAGAAAGGAGGGCCGTTCGCAGCATCACACCTTGACAAAAGGGTGATGAATACGCTACCTTACAAAATAAAACTTCTCACATGTTCACAGTTTGTGGGGGCTGGAAGAAAGGGACAGGAATATATCAAGTGAAAACATCAGCCTTGATTAATGGGATCAAATTCTTCTCTCAGTTGCTACTGCCTAATTTGAGAGAGGTCAAGAGCAAAATTGGGCCATACTCTATAACATCTATTGTCAAAGCCACATGAGGCAGGCAGATGCAATTCAACCAAACAAACTAATGATATAGTTAGTATAAGACTAAAAGTCATACTAAGATGGAAGAGACCCAGGTGGTGAGTAATCTAAAGTCAATATATGTCTTACAAAAAGGACATCATATTAGAGATTTTTTCCCACCTGCTGAACATCTTTCTATCCTAAGTATTTAGGGTTCAACATTGAAAGGTGTTGAAGAGTCTTCAACTACCACTTAAGCCAGGGTGATAGGTGACCGGCAGACATTGCTGATTTGGTTGACTTAGTGTACCCTTGCTACACATACGCACATCATTTGAAAACTTACTATGTTTATGTTTAGATGAGGTCTGATATGGAGCTGTCAAGTGATGCCATTACCATAGAAATGGGGATAAACAATGACACCATCAACATGCTAAAATGACCAGTCTGAAATATTTGCATGTGTTAGTTGATGACTATTTCAGAACAAAGTTGGATTTTTCTGATCTCAAAGCATCACTGCAACAATCTAATAATAAATGAAATGTAATAGTATTGGTGACATTTCTAGTCATCATCATCTTCTTCTTCTTCATCATTCTGATCTCTGAGAGCGCGAGAGTTACCATAGTATTTATTGCCTTGGCAAATAACAGTTCTGTGCAGGGAATATTGTTCCAACTACAGACAAAGATGATTGTGCACCCATCCCTACTAGTATAGGCACAAATAACTTATTGTAGAAGGTCAGATGGCATTGAGCACTAGAAGAATACAGGAAGTAGTTCATCCTCCAATTTTTTCTATCCATGTTGCAAGGGTGATCCAGTATCTTCTTTATCTATGTGAGAAGGCATCCAAATCTTTGTTTGCCAAGATGCAATTTTGACATGTTCTTCATGTCGTGCTGGAAGTTTGCCCAGTGACTTGTCCTTTTTGATGGCTAGATTGAGGCCCAAGCAATTCAGGTCTCCCTGGGTCTATTCTTCTTTTTTGCTCTGGTCATACAGCATTGCTACCAACCTCCGAGCTGCAGAAGTTGCAGCTTGTCTGTCACTCTCCCCCAATCTGGCAAGATCTCTGAAGTGGTAAATTCCCTTTGTTTTCACATCTTCCCCTCCCCACCACCATCCAGTACCAAACAGAGATGATACAATCATATGGTGCTAATGTGTGTACTCCAACAGTGTACTGCAGCACACTGCTGAAATCAGGAGTGAGTGCATCACAAATTGCATGCACCAGTATGAGGTGACACTTGTCAATTGTGCTGGTAATAGTGCCTGTTTCAATCCACATGTTGTGTATTCTATTTTTGGAAATTAGTGAAAAGCAACGACCAAAACATCTCTATTAGGTGACCTAATTACTATGGTTCCTTTGACACCAAGAGATCGAAAAGCCATATTAGCATGTTCAACATGCAGAAGTAGCCTTGTGGCTGCTTCCTCTTGAGTACTGTACAAATCTTGGGCTTCAACACTTCTACTGGTAATGGACTTTGCTATTTCACCATTGGAAAAGCCTCCAGTAAGCAGTGTTTTTGCTGGGCAAACTTCTACACTCTCAGGTAAGATTCTGAACCATATATTCAGAGACATTTTACTAGTGATTGTTGGATGCCACATTTAAATTTTTTTTTCTGTATTTCTTGCATCCAACCTTAGATCCTGTCCAGTGCTGTCTTTCTGCAGTTTTCAGAGTGACTGTGAAATACAGATCTGTCAAATACTTCAATTACAAAACTAGCTTTGTCAAATTCTTTTAGGACCTATTTCTGGTACTCAGCACCCAATTCACTGAATGTGTGGAATTTGTCTGCAGTCATCATTTGTATGACAACCAGAGTACCTCTCACGTGCACTGTGGTCTCTTTGTTGCACACTCTTAGCTCAAATGTTCTTTCAGTTTGAGATTCCAGCTGATGCCCTAATTCAGCTTTTGTCTGCTCTTCTCATTGTTCCATCAGCATGGAAGAGGGACATGAACACAGATTCTATTAGGTGACTAAGAACACTTGCCATTGAAGCAACTTGCTAAGGACAAAGCTCTGCAGAAAATTTCTGGATCAATGCTGCTGCAATTGTCCCTCTTTTGCCAGATTTAAATTTGGTCTTTTGTAAGCAGAAAAAGACCCTAATCGGCAAAATAAGGAAGGTCATGAGAATAATGAGTAGTACCACTTGTTTGTACTGTAAGAGGAAGGTATGATTAGAAAAGTAACTAATAAAATAAAAAGCTACCCTAACAAGACAGAAACTGTCCTAAAAGAAACAAACACAAACTTTCCCACTGTTCTGCTGATAAGCAAGGATGGGGGGGAGGAAATAGGAAAGTCACAAGGACAAACAGCTTCAAACTGGATTTTCACTAAAGTCAGCAAGTTAGCTGAAGGGTATAAAGAGAGCCATGAATCTGAAGGTTCTTTGTCAGACCCTGCCTGATCATGCTGGAGCATACCAGGAGGAAGTGATTTTCCCTAGGTCTGACTTATTTGTAAATATACTGATCATATGCTTATGAATACATTATTACTGTACTGGGTGTAGTGGCTGCTTATTTTTAAGCTGCTAAGCATGTTTAGAGCAATTATATAAAATACCATTTGGCCTTAAAAAATAATTTATGGTTTGTCTGGTGTCTCCCATATCAATATTAATTTCAAATGTTATCAGTAATTCCAACATCACCTCTCAAATCTCTCCATTTGTTTTTCACCAACATCTGCTATTTTCAGTAGAAACTCTAATGCATTTGATGTTACATGCAGTCCAGTAGATATGTGGATAAGCACTTCTGGATGTGATTCAGGGTCAAACGGACTTGTCAATGTTGATGACACGGTTGGTAAAAGCTTTGCATTGACAAGGGACGAAGAGCATCTTGGAGGCAAGAACTTGTTTGTGGACTTTATCTTCACTACTACTTGTTAGAACATTTCTTTCTCTCATAGCTTTTGCATATTCATAATAGGACACCGTGTATTGTCATTTCTAACAGTACTATTGACGTATGCGTACATGTGATTGAACTAAAAAGCTAGATTCTAGACTGTTTCAAAGACTAGTACTGCAATTGCAAATTAAAACCTTCTACCAGGCAGACTACCATGTACAAAAGTTTACCAATGGAGAAGGAATACATTAGGAATCCATGTATATTTTTATCTATTCACTATGCTGTACAAACCATGGGCATGCAGTCTTCTGTGACTGGGGCATAGCCTTCAGCATGAGACTGATCTGGTCTGCAAATTTCAGTTGAAAATATAGAATACTCAGGATCACTTGAGATACTTTTAAGATACAACTGAGAACATGTGCTGTGAAAACATTTCATGTTAGTATATTTCAAAACATTGATATTTGCCATTTTGCCACATGCTTAACCACTTCATTATTTCTGAAAAGAGATATTTGCTCATGCAAAACTAATACAAATCTTTTAATACATTATTGGGCAAAGCTATCACATGACAAACACCATATTAAGATGTTGAAATTAACTTAAACAGTAAAAGTTTGTTATCAGTCATGTTGCAGTGTTTCAGGAACAGTGCAAAAAGATTCATTTTGGGTACCATTGTTTCACTTTGCATACAGGCCTATGGCACCATTTGATGGCTCCATATCATACCTCATCTAAATATACCTAAAATAAGCTTTCAAATTATATGGGTGAGGGAGGGGAAGAGGGACTGGAAACATTAAACTCCAAAAATATGGTCCTTATTGGAGCATTGCTGTATATCTCTGAGTTGAGGATGATAAACACCATATACGAGGCTCTCCGCTCCTTGCAGGATTGGGCCTTTAGCGTACTTATCACTGTAGTCTTCATACATCAAATTTAATCTTTTATGGCCAGGTTATGAACATCTTACACAGGTGAACTGTTCCTCAGCCAGGTAGTCTCATAACTCATATGGCTAAGCACTGACCAAAGACAGTAAGGGATAAACAATCTAACCCATTGGTATTTGTGTGATCCAGTTATTTCTTAATGAATTTTAGCAACACTTACAGACATGATGCTGTTATCTCAGGTTAATGTTTGTCAGACTCAAGCAAACATTGAAATGGATGAAACAAGGTGAGATTAAATCAAATTTCTGTTTCCCTTTGAGCCCTGCACCTCCTGAATTGCTGCATTATATGCCTGGGTTTCCATACTGATATCTGGAAACTTTACAACTTATTGAGAGCACAACTACTCACCATAACAGTGCTGTCCATGGAGACTGAGAAGAGCTTTGTGTTGCCATCAGCTATACACAGGAAGCCAATTGGGGAAGTATGTCCACGCAGTAAGCCAATAGCCCATCTAGTAAAACAAAACACTTCTAAATAGATTTAACTCTTAAAACGTGAACATTTTCCTAAAATCTCATGGTGTTATGGTCCTCTTTTGCTTGAGATTTTTTTTTAATACTTTAGTTCATGATGAATGAACCCTTATTTCTGACCTTGACATTAATATTATGTGCAAAATCCTATACTCTGCCAGGAAAATACTATTTATTTGTAGACATTCATCACCTAACACCTGAGTAGGAACAATCACTAATGACTGAACCTTCACCATACATAGGCCAGATTGGTAAACTTTATTAGCTCCATTTTACACGTGAGGAAACTGAGGCACAGAAGTATCCAAGACCACACAAGAGAAGGAGCAGAGGTCTCCTGAGTCCCACTCTTGTTACTTAACCAGGGGCCCATCCTTTCTTCTGGGTGGTACTCTCAGAGTACAATAGGTCTCAAGGCCAGATGGAACCACTGTGATCTAGTCTGACCTCCTGCACAGCACAGGCCACAGAACTTCCCCAGAATAATTCCTAGAGCATATTTTAAGAAAAACATCCAATCTTGATTTCCAATAGGTCAGTGATGGAGAATCCACCACAACCCTTGATAAACTGTTTCAATGGTTAGTTACTCCCACCATTACATTTTTTTTTTTTTACCCATTTCCAGACTAAATTTGCATAGCTTCAACTTCCGGCCATTGGATCACGTTATATTCTTCTCTGCTAAACTGAAGAGTCCATCATCATTAAAAATTTGTTCCCCATGTAGGTCATAGACTGATCAAGTCATCCCTTAACCTTCTCGTTGTTAAATAGATTGAGCTCCTTGAGTCTATTACTATTAGGCATGTTTCTCTAATCCTTTAATCATTCTTGTGGCTCTTCACTGAACCCTCCTCAATTTATCAACATCCCTCTGGAATTGTGGACACAGTATTCCGACAGCACTCAGACCAGTGCCAAATACAGAAGTAAAACACCCTCTCTGCTCCTATTTGAGATTCCTCTGTTTATGAATCCCAGGATCGCATTAGCTCTTTTGGCCACAGCATCACATTGGCAGCTCACCTTCAGCTGAGTAGCCAGCCCCTCCCCTCCCAAAATCACTTTCAGAATCAGTGCTTCTCAGGATAGACTCCCCCCATCCTGTAAGTATGGCCTACTTCTTTGTTCCCACATGTATATGTTTACATTTAGCAGTATTAAAATGCATATTGTTCACTTGTGCCCAGTTTACCAAGTTATCTAGATCACTCTGAATCAGTGATTCCACATGTATGATATTACTTGCCTATTTTCTTATTCTGAACTCTGTATCTAAACAAAATGTACCTTTCATTAATTTAATATGAAACAGAGCCCTTTGCCTAAGTGAAGCAAAATACCAGAAAAATGACGCAACAGAGATCTGGTTAGGGTGCAACAGATTCAGAGGCAAAAGGGGCAGATACTGACAAGTGTCACTTGACAATAGAAAAGTAAACAGGGCACTTAGCATATTATTCACAAGGAACAGAGTATTGTACACTGAGTCATTCACTCTTCCAAGTACAAATGCCTACCCTCATTTCTGCTTCCTTCATAGTGGAGAGTGGCTGAAGCAGACCTCAGTGTACCCTTGACTACTTAAAAGGTCTAATCCTACCAGTTAGTGGAGAAGGTTTGCTACAGATTGTTATGAGCTTATCTAGATAGGATATGACGTGCCTTGTAAAGGACAGCAGTTGAGGCCACACAGCCAGCCCAAGACTGTGAAAGAATGTACAAATACTTTTACCTCAAGTTTTTTCCCTGACTTGAAGCAAGAATCATATTAGACTGATCTGCTGCTCATCTTTAACAATATACTGTTAGCCATTAAGCTGCTGCAGACATCGGCCCTAAAACAATTATTTCTCTAGAAGAACTGACAAATACTGGCAGAAAAAGAAGTAACTGTCTTGCCTATGTGAGATATTTGACTGTTAGTGAAGAGGAACTATTGCTCTTCTTCTGCCCCAGAGGAAATAGCTTTTAAAATTTCTTTTGACTGTCTTTCACAAGTAACAGGAATTAGCACTCAGAATACTATTAACTTTCCCTATTTGTTTCTCCTCATCCTCTTCGTTCTAGGTTCCTTCAGCATCACACGTTTGCCTTTGAGCATCATACCCCCTGGAACAAGCCTCCTCCTGAACACACATGCACATGTGCTGGGAAAGTAAGGTACATTTGTTTGGGTCATAACACTTGCAGAACCTAGAAACAGAAAATAAAATCTGCACTTGCACAAAGGCCTTATTGCCCCCTTTATAGAACATTTCTTATACACAAACCTTCACTATCCTTCAACTTCTGTCTCCCCAGAGTTTTAATGATGTTGCTTCTCATCCAGGGGTGGCTCCAGGCACCAGCATGCCACACGCATACCTGGGGCGGCAAGGCACGGGGGGCGCTCTGCTGGTCGCCGCGAGGACGGCAGGCAGGTTGCCTTCGGCGGCATGCCTGTGGAGGGTCTGCTGGTCCCACAGCTTCGGCGGACCTCCCACAGGCATGCTGCTGAATCCGTGGGACCGGGGAGCTTCCGCAGGCAAGCCGCCGAAGGCAGCCTGCCTGCCGTGCTTGGGGCGGCAAAATACCTAGAACCGCCCCTGTTCTCATCTTCCAACAGTTTTAACCTCCCTCTCCACTCCAGACGTGGAGAGACCTTCCTCCACAACAAGATTCTTATTCCAAAACAAAAAAGCTGTTTCCAAAACTAATTAGAGTTATTGAATAACAAAGTATTTGCCTATCACATCATATATAAAACTCTAATACTTATAAGTAAGGATATTAATAGCTAGGGACATCAATGATCTTACACTGCCCCTCCAACAAGTAATGTATTACCACAAGTACCAAAAATTACAGTTGCACCTGAATGTGTACAGGATGCAGATCTGTGGAATAAGGACGTGTCATTTTTACTGTACATTTCACGGAAGACCATACTTTAAGTGCTTGAATGTATTTTAAAAAAGAGCTCTAAACCATGAATCACAGGATGTTTGAGGTATTCTCCATTGACAGCCATACTACAGAGGCAACCTTAAAGAAAGTCAGCGTGTGTGCGCGGCGGGCGGAGGTGGAGAGAGGGGAAAACTGGGGAGACTGCTGAAATAGCTATGAAAACATCGTGACAGAGGCTCCTTGACAAAGGGGTCCCATTTTGCCAACAACTCTTATCTCACACTCGACAAACTCACTACACCAAACATCTTGCAAGATATTTATCCATAAAGAGTAGCATCTAAGGTATCTACAGAAAGCTCATAACTTCACAAAATTCATAATCATTGTGAGATGTTTGTATGGGCAATATTTCTCGAATAATGGATTTTATATTGGAAACATGTTTCATGGCTTAGTCACCAGGGGACAATGTCTCTGGTGCTTCATTCAAGCAGTAGGGACTTGTCACACTGCTCTGGCTGGTTGGTGATATATTGCAAGGCTCGACCGTCTGTTCTTGCTCCATTCAAAAGATAACGGCAAATAATCTAAACATGTGGGAGGTAAAAAAGGAAAAATTACAACAGACAGAAGTTCATCCTGTCTGTGAATAAAAACAAGAGACTGATTCCGTATATGAGAGCTGGGAGAAAGAATCTCTGAATCCTTTCACTGAGGAGACATGATGGGAGTAAAGATGTTCTCATGAAAAACTGGATTCTAATTCCTCTGAAATCAGCCAGCTCTGCACCAGATTGAACTCTGGGAATGGGAGGAAAAACCTGCTTTTAGATAGGAAAGACAACTGTTAAGTGTAGATGCAGGTTCACATTGTGACATGCTGACACACCAATATTCACTACTGTCATGTAATTAGGATATGTCTTATACAAAGTATGCCTTGTGAGGTGTCATTCTAAAAATCTTGATCTGCTAGACAGTAATATCTCGTTGAATTGTATGTGAAGTTATGAAGTTTGGCTACGTATGTGTTGCTGAAACATGTCCTGAGGTTGAAAACATCCACAAACAGCCTTTCAGGTACGACAGCAAAAAGGCCAATGTTAACGACTTATAGAGGAAATGCACACAAACACAAAGATGACCCAAGGAACTGTGTACAATGGAAACCTCTCAGAGACAGCACTACAAATGGGAACTGTTTGACCCAGGTCACAGCAACAGAGCTTTCCAGCAAGTGGGGAGAAGATAAAAAAGGTGGAAAAATGACATCCTGGGGGCACCTCACTCTCCCTACAACAACACACCTGGAAACACCTGAGGACTGAACTGTGGGAATGGATGGTTCCAGGCTGGAAGGATTTTTAGCCTATATATGAAAACCTGGGAAATCCAAGCCAACTTGTGCTTTAAGAATCTGCCAGCCTGTTTATCACTCAGTGTGAGGATTTGCTAAGTCATATCCTACCTATCTAGTGTATTAAACTCCGTTTGCAGTTTTTGTTAATTCACTAAGGTAATCTGCTTTGATCTGGTTGCTATCACTTAAAATCTATCTTTTGCAGTTAATAAACTTGTCTTGTTTTGTCTCTAAAACAAGTTTGGATCTCATACGTGGGGCAGAAAGCTGTTGCATACCTCTTTCCACACTGAGGGAGAGGGCGAATTTTATGATTTTACTCTGTATAAATTCTCTGTGCAGCGCAAGACAATACAATTTGGGGTTTACACTCCAGAGGTGATGTGCACTTGCAAGTTGGGCAATTCCTTAGCTGAACTCTCCCATGCAGAGCTGATCTCAGCATCCATGTGAATATAGCTGCAGCTGGGTGTCTCTCTACCTATGTGTGTGCTGGAAAGGGGTTTGAGGGCCTGTCACAGCAGCACAGAGTAAGGGGAACACAGGCTGTGGGGACAAGCAGGCTCAGTGGTATCCTAGTTCCAAGTGGTGCCATGGGGGGAACCCATCACACACATATTCTGTTTTGTATTGTAACCATTTGTTTCAACCACTTGTTTCTAGTTACCTCTCCATTATTTTTTAAACTACTTTTGTTTTATTACAACAGTGTTTCTCAAACTGGGGTCACTGGATGTGTATGGAAAGGCCCTGGCGGGCCAGGCTGGTTTGTTTACCTGCCCGGTCCACAGGTCCAGCCGATCGCGGCTCTCACTGGCCAGGGTTCGCTGCTCCAGGCCAATGGGAGCTGCCAGAAGTGGCGGCCAGTAAGTCCCTCGGCCCGTGCCACTTCCAGCAGCTCCCATTGGCCTGGAGGAGCAAGCTGAGGCCAGTGGGAGCCGCAACTGGCTGGACCTGCAGACAGGGGCAGGTAAACAAACCGGCCCAGACCGCCAGGGGGGTTCCCTACACAAGCGGCGACCCCAGTTTGAGAAACACTGTATTACAAAGAGAGAGAATGTGTGCGTGTGTGTTTAAACACAAGAGCTTATTAAACTGGGTACACTGCTCCTGGGGGCAGAGGTTCTCTGAGTAGCTCATGTTAGGGACTAGATATCCCTAACATGTTGATAGGGCAACAATTCAAAGGGACTCTGGTACACCTATTGTTAACCTACAAGGTGAAGACAAGGCTGGCATAGCCCAGAGGACAACACTGAGTGAGTAATAAGCTGGTGATCTTGGGGAACTAACACCCAGTTACCACACGAGACTCCCTCACGCTGGAGGTAACTCAGTCCTGGGTACCCCAAGAACCACACACAGAATTAAGAGGGAGCAGAGAGAGCCCTTTGTAGTCCTCATTGTAAATTGCTTTTTATGCTCATTAACCCTGCCAAGTCACCACAGAGGGAGTTGGATTCTACTTCTTGTTAGTCACTAACAGACTTGTTTAAGTTCCAATTAGCTATATGTGGGTGCACCTTCTGAAGCCACTGCAGCATAGGTGTAACTGAGGGCCTCATTTGGTCTGTAAAAGCAGCAAAGAGTCCTGTGGCGCCTTATAGACTAACAGACGTATAGGAACATGAGCTTTCCTGGGTGAATACCCACTGCGTCGGATGCCTGCTCATGCTCCAATACATCTGTTAGTCTATAAAGTGCCACAGGACTCTTTGCTGCTTTTACAGATCCAGACTAACAGGGCTACCCCTCTGATATTTGGCCTGTAGACACTACTAGTCTACGTATTGTGTAATAAAGAGTCCAGGTTGACTCTCAAATCCCTGGGTGAACGTGAAAAGCTGCAGGTTAGAAAATACTTTTATATTTCAAAATGGGCTCAGTTTAGAAGTAATCAGTGACACCTCAATTCTTCAAAGATTTGAGCAGGTGCTTAACGGTGTGCCTTGTGAATAGTCCTAATCATAGAATTTAAGGTCAGAAGAGATCACAGTGATCAACTGGTTTGATCTCCTATAAACACAGATCAGAGGACTTCCCTGAAACAACTGCTGTTTGAATTAAAGCAGATTTTAGAAACATTCAATTTTTATTTTAAAAATTGCCAATAATGGACAATCTACCACAACCCTTGGTAAATTGTTCTAGTGGTTAATAGCCAGTAGCTCAGCTAGAGGGGGAACAGGGGGAGTGGCCGCTCCCACTGAGCAGAAAAGTGGTGCCTTTTTAAATCTTTACTCACTCAGCAGCACTCCAGGTGTTTGGTGGCACTTCGGCGGCGAGGCCTTCAGCCGCTCTGGGTCAGTCGGGGTTTTTCTTTTTTCTTCGCAGCAGGTGGCGCCTGTTTTTATTTGTTCGCTCCCCCTGCTGCTAAAACCTGGCTTTGCCACTGTTAATAGCCCTCACTGTTAAAACTTTGTTCCTTATTTCCAGTCTGAATTTGTCTAGCTTCAACTTCCAGTTCTTATACTGCTAAATGAAAAACCCATTATCAAAATTTTGATACCCGTGTAGTTGCTTCTCAGGGTAGTTTTCCATCTTGTAAATATACTGTGACACAGCAGAGCTTCTCTGCAGCTTAACAAGCACTCTTTGCTACTTTTTAAGTAGATTTTCATCTAAACATAAGCACACAACAGACAAAACAGTTCCTCGGCTCGCTTTGTCCTGGGGTCTCTGGTAAACTTTCTCCTTGCAGCTTCCTAATCCCAATTAGCTCCCTTCCCACAGCCGGTTCTCTCATAAGCCAGTTCTGCTCTCAGCAAGCTCTTCAGAACACTGGCTGCAGGACTGTCTCCCTGAGCACCTGTCCCCATGTTCCAAGGACTTGCACTGGACTTAGCTCTACTCCTCTGTGGTTCTTCTAATACACAACCTCCCTCAGTCACACCTCCTCTGCCTGCCCTCTTACATGCTTTTTCTAGCCGCCAATGTAGCCCTGATCCCTTTAATTGACTCAGTTGGGCCCAACTGTTCTGACACACATGTGCTGGGCCTTGTCTACTCACAGAGACCAGCTATGCTGTGACAGATTGCCTACATTCTAAATGTATAACTTTACATTTGGTTGTCTTACAATATATATTGTTTTCTTACATCCAGCTTACCATGCATAGTTCTCTGGATTAGTGACCTGTCCTCTTCATTATTTATCACTCCCCAAATCTTTGTATGATCTGCAAACTTTATCCATAAAACTGTATCCAATAATTTATCAGGTTGCTGATAAAAATGATAGTGTAGGGCCAAGAATGGATCCCTATAGGTCCCAACTAGATGATGATGAGGAGCAGAAGGATTCTTCATTTACAGTTACACTTTGAAACCTGTCGGTTACCCACTTAAAGTGTCATGTTGATTTGTACTGTTCTAGTTTTTTAATCAAAATATTGTGCAGTACAAAGTGAAATGACTAAGAGAAGTCTAAATATAGGGCAAAAGATTTATACGATTTGAAGAGTATATCAAACACCTTCATCAACCCAAACTAGTCATTTCATCAAATAAAATATCAAGTTAATTTGACAGAATCTATTTTCCACAAACACATGTTGACTGGCATTAATTACTCTCCTTTAAATTCTTTATTAATCAAGTCCCATATCAGCCATTCCCTTATTTTGGCTGGAATTTCTGACAGGCCTATAATTATGTGTGTTGTCTTGTTTACCTTTGTACAATATTCTCACAACATTCGCTATCTGACAGTACTCTGGAACTTCCCCAACGTTCCAAAGGTTATTGAAAATCAACATGAAGGGTCCAGAAGTCAGTGGCATTACTCAGAGTACATAAAGTTAAGCATATGTATTAAGAATTTACAAGATTGGGGCCTGAAAGACTACACATGGAGAACCATAGTGCCAATTTTGCAGTCACTTTCCCAGCAGCACTGCACTTGCAGGCTTTGCATGATACCATACCATAATTCAAAACAAACATAGCTTTTAGTCTTAGCCTTAGTTTTAGAACAGGGATCATCCTGCTTGAACATCTTAAAAAATACATTGTTAGTGCTACCTCAAACAAATAATACATGAAAACTGACTAACACTGGTTAGTCCTTCAGTCACCTACCCAGGAACATAAGGATTCCATAGACGAATATTCCGGTCCAAACCGCCAGTCACAAGAATGTTACTTTCTTTACAGAAGTCAAAGGTCTTGACCCCTCTGTGCACTTTGAATTGGGATTCATCACAGTTAAAGCGCCTTGGAGGGGAAGCCCCACCTGGCAGAGAGCACTTGGTTGGAATGCTGCTGGAGTCCATCAGAATCCTCAAACGATGCTGTACATCTTTAGTTTCATTGACACAGCCTGTGCCAGAAAAATTGGAAATGAGAAAAATAAACTCAAATGTGCTTTTTTCAATTACATTAAAAGCAAATGGCAAGGCCCCAATCCTGCAAAGGCACAAGTGCTTAACTTTACTCATGCAAAAAGTACTATTGAGGTCAATTAGAATACCCACATGTAGATACAGTTAAGCCTGGGTGGAAGTGTTTACAGGATTGGGGTCTGTGTTGCGAGGATGAAGATTCAAAGCTGTTAAAGAGAGTGCATACACAGAATACAACAGTACACCTCTACCCCGATATAACACGACCCAATATAACATGAATTCGGATATAACAGTAAAGCAGCGCTCTGGGGGGGTGGGGCGGGGTTGCGTGCTCCGGAGGATCAAAGCAAGTTCGATATAATGTGGTTTCACCTATAACGCGGTAAAAATTTTTTGGCTCCCGAGGACAGCATTATATCGGGGTAGAGGTGTACCATTTAGAAGTCAAATGTTTGAAAAATCATTTTCTCCTTTTACCTATATGCAAGGCTGCTGGGTTGTCACTGTCGTAAAAATATCTCCGATACCACTGTTTATCCATGACTTTTCTTTGTGTCTATAATTTTAATAAACTCACGGTACAGCAGCAGCTCCTGTCCTGCAGGTCCAGGTGTGGCTCCCCATTCTGTTTGGCGTGACCTGGTGCAGAAGGCTACCGCACCACTCAGGTTTGGCCCTGCTATCCCACTATCAGGACAAAGGGCCAAACCTGAGCACCACTGTGATGCTGTGCACCAGGTTGCAATATCTGGAGCAGGGAATGGCCCAGACATGTGGAACAGGAGCTACTGCTGTGGGGTGGGCTTGCTCTGCAACCTTGCCCCACCCCCCCCCCAGGTGCAAAACCTAACGTCCCCTCGCACATGGCTCCCCCACTTTAAATGGCACTTCCATGACTTTACATCCCATTTTCCCCCTTAAGCCCTTGACTTTTACTAAATGTACTGTGACTGCTCGGTGATTATTTGATAATAAAATGCTGTGACAAATCTGCAGCCCTCCCTATATGCCAAGAGCTCAGTGCAAAACTAAATGACAGTTGGTGGTTTCTCTCTGAGTTTGTTTGAATGTCAAAGCAAAAATACAGAATAATGTTTATCGCCCCTTTCATGTTCAAAGCACCTTAAAACCATTATCTAATTTGAGTACCACAATACCCATTTCAGGTAGGTAATTTAAATCGCAGTCCTACAGGAAGACCCCTGTAGCCATGCAGGGCTGTGCAGCTTGGAGGATCAAGGCCTAAACATTATTTAATTGGTTTATCCCATTCCACAGAAAACCCCAGCAAGAGGAGCCCTTCAGGTAAGAAAAGTCTGAGGTGCCCTTCTCAAGTTTTTTCACCAGATTGTTTTGTAGGGGATAGAGGTATCTTTCCACCTGTTACAGGGAAAGTTGAGTCGGATGCCATTTTGATTTTCAGTACATCTGTAGAATGTTACAGTCACTATGCTTTCTTCCGATCTCCCTCTCTCTGAGGCTCAATATTTGGTCATTCTTTTCAATTGTTTTCTGATTTCAGATTAAGGCAATCTTGACTGAAAAATACCTGCATTGCTCTTTATTTGTGGAGAAATGTAACAGAGAAGCTCTAATTTTTCTAAATGAACATACAAGTAGACATTCAAGCCAACATCACTGATCTCCGATAACAGCCAAACTGATTTTGCAGATAACTCATTGCTGCAATTTCTCCTTCATATAACAAACCATTATATAGGTTCTTCATCTCTCCTTCCTCCATCATCATTTAGGAAGCAAACACCATAGTGATTTGCTCTACCCATAAAGAGCATTGAGAAATGTCATTTGGAGTAATGTGTTACAGTATTGTTATAAATAATTTTTAAATGATGGGGTGAAAAATGGTAACTTGTGTCCCTATGCTCAGATGGCTTTTTGTTCTCAGGGATGATGACAGTAATGAAAGTTTGGAAGCTAAAGAGGCAGATACCTGCTCTCATGTCACAGAGATGCCCTACACAGTATGAACTGAAAAACAGTAATACAATTGTAACTGGGGTTTCAGCCATTAATAGTATAAACTAATTGATAATTTGTTTGGAGAGATTTCAAATCTCACAGTGTGGCATATTGGTGCTCTTCTAATCACCTGAATGACCTCAGCAATATTAGATCTCTCCACATTGCACTGTCTAAGGGATCCAGATCATTTACAAATTCAAGTGCCGGTAAAAAATTGAAACAACCGAATAGTTTTAAGTCCTTATACCCAATGATTTGCAGCTTACTCTTTTTTTTAACAAGCAGTTTGGAAGAGAAGGGAGCAGCATTTTAGCACCATAGTTTAAGAAATACTCAAGAGTTCAAAATGACATAGGCCATTAGAGCCAGGTAACCAAACTGCAGCAGTGCTGTGCAGAGAAATCTGTCTTTAGGAATGGCCTAGGACTCTTCCCCCTACAAGCCAGAAGGCCTGTTGTGAGATTACATTCTGCACAGTGGTGAACCTTTGACATGGACTTTGAACATGAAACTGACCAGGACAGGGTCATCCTCTTAAGGAACTGCTGGGATTGAAGGGCAAGTCTTCCTTCTTACAGACATTTCAACTTGTGAATTTTCACTTACCTATAACTAGTGCAGTATAATCCTCATTTGAACTGGATATAATGGATTCTATAGAATGAATGTATTTGATCTGCAACAGAACAGAAAAAAATGCAGAAATTTTCAGGAAATGCCTGACACGCTTTTCATGCTTAACTGGGGTTTTTAAAAAGACTTGTATACTCTCATATCCAGACACATTTAGGGCCAAACTCAAAAAGGTACTGGGGCATTGCTCCACTCAGTGTTGCAATGGCTGACCCTTAGGTGCCTTGCCGCCCCGTGGAATTGACAGCCCTGACCTAGGTGCCTAGGCTCCCCATACAATGGATGGGGAGAATTAGGTACCTAAGAAAGGGATCCTAGAAGCCAGCAAGCTGAGTTACGCTATCCAGAAGTGAACGGTGAGGAAAGGACTTTGACCCAGATTCTCACAGGTATTTAGATGCTTGATGGGCCAGAAGTAGGTACCTCTGTTCACTCACGATTCTCAGCCATGAACCCTCTCTGGAATTACATGTCTAAACCAGGTCAGCCCTTTTTTGTGAAGGAAGGGGACCTCAAACCTGAATAGTCAATGGCTTAATGGGAGTCTTCTTACACATGCGCAATGTGCCTCAGGTGGCACGTGACCAGGATTCATCACCTTATTTGGTCTGCTGGTTGGATCATCAGTTTCCCTGGCTTGGGCTGGGTACTGATAGGGAGTGAGACATGAACACTGATCTATGCCCTCCAGCTTAACGGTTCGGGCACACAACTATGATGTGGGAGAGCTTGGTTCAAGTCCTTGCTCCAAACTAGGCAGAGAGGGGACTTGAACACCAGGCTCCCACTTTCCAGGTAAGTGTCCTAAACAGCCTGGGTGGGAGAGAAAGATTTTCTCTCTTGGCTGTATCAGGCCTTGTGCATGCTCAAAAGCGGGCCTAAGGATTAGTCCCTGCTGGTGACAGAGACAGAGGTGACCTCTGCCTAGTTTGAGAATCCTGCTTTGGGGATTCTGGGGCTTTGGTTTGAGCTAGGGCTTTGAGCAACTTGCTGGCTGTGGGAGAAAGTCACTGTTTAGGTGGCTTTGTGAATGCTGACAAGTGGAAGCTTAGGCACCTATGGGGTGAGGTAGCAGTTGAACAGACATTTTCATGATGTCAGTAGTGCCTAAATGCTGGACCTAGGCACCTAAGTACTTTTGTGAATCTGGGCTATAGGGAATAAGGCATGATGCTGTTATTAACAACAGTGAAAACTGCGTGCTAGTCTCTCAAACACTCTGGAAAATCTGGCATGAAAGGTCCACTCACAAAACACATGAAGCAGCTGACATGAGAGAGCCCCCTACCCCAATAACGTTACATATGGTCTTAACTTCAAATTAAAACATCATCAGCCACGGAGGCCAGACCAATAGATCTCCTACATGACAAACCAGAGTCCTTGTCTTATCAAGCTGGAGTCTCAGTTCTGGTGTTTCATTTCTGAGGTCACCAAAGTCTGGGAGTGCCACAGAAGCAGATGTGCCACCCAAGGGGGAGAATGGGCTTTTTTAGTTCCATGGTGACTCTGGTCAAACAAGGAGCAATATTGTTGGGCTCCAAAAGGAATTACCCCCTGATCCTACTCCCATGGCGGGCAGGATATGAACTGGGAGGAAATCTGTGTTGAATTCCCAGCTCTGCCATAACACTTCCTGTTTGACCTGTGGCAAATCACTTAATCTAGAGGTGCCTCAGTTTCCCCAACTTTAAGTAATGTGGGGACACAATAATACTTCCTTTCCATCATGCTTTTTCTGTCTTGTCTGTTTAGATTGTAAGCCATTTGGGGAAAGAACTGTCTCTAACTATGTGTAGGTTCACTACCTAGCACATTGGGAATTTGAACTCAGCGGGAGCCTCTGGATGCTACTGTACAAAAAACAATACAGGGGTGATAGTACTCAGAGACGTGGAATACTCCACTAAAAAGGGGAGGGTGGCTGGGATGGTGAGGGAAGGAGGGACTCAGCTACTCTGTAATCCTTTCCAAAGTAATACATAGTTTTAGCTATTTAGCAATGATGTATATGGTAACAAATATAATTTCATAGTCAATGCATTAATAACACTATTGAAATGTACACATGAAAGGTGTGCTACAGGAGGCTTGCAAAGAAAACAACAATAAAATGTACTGAGAAGTTAGGCAGTAGAATGAAATTTAGGCTCCCAAATACAGAACACCCCAGTCAAGTTCTCTTACCTTGGTCACCCAATCATTATGGACCTTCCAGCGAATGAAGGTGATATTTTTACCGTCATTAATGTTCTCCATGGAAACACTGGGGATTTCCTCCACAGCGGGACACTTTGTCCAATTCCTATAGTTATGGGAAACTGTCGGTAACTGAGGAAATTGAGTTTGTTTTGTTTTATAAACTGATTATTTTTAATAAAATGATTTGGTTGTCCAGTGCCTCGGACCTTGTTTATTCATTTATAAACTGTGCAAAACCACTCTCTTGAATCAGACATTCACTTTGCACAGGTGTTAAAAGAATAACACCACAAGATGTAAGGCAGCTGAACATCAAGCCTCAAGCCTTTGCTAATGAGACTGGAACAAAGAGGATGTCTGAAAATCAGCTCTTATAAGTGAATACTCTGGGCTATTACTCTCAAAGTAGTATCAAAAAGGTAGGAGCCCATTGTGGTGGGTACTGTACAAACATAAAACAAAAATGGGACCATCCCAAAGATATAAATTATAGTATTATAAAATATAATTCTGCTATCACTTAGCCAGGTGAACATAAGGAGCAACTCCACTGAAATCAATGAAATTATACGGTCATCGAAGTGGTATAAGTGAGACAGAAATTATAAAACCAATCTGTTCTTAATTAAATGGATACTACCAAGTAGCTTAGGCCAAAATTGTACATTTTTTTGTTAAAAATAATATAAAAATGACTAAATCTGATATTAAATGTAATTGTAATGGATTTTTTATTTCAATAACCGAATCCCTTGCTGCGTTTAAAGTCTACTCATTCCACCATTGTGTCAATTAGAACATCAGAATCAGGAAGTGGGACTGTTGGAAAACTTCTGAGAGCAATATACATCCCTTCTCCTTCCCCTACACTTCAACATCCAGCCACTCACTCGCAACAACTAGGCTGCACGTTACACCATGAACCTAAGAACAAGACAGAATTCACTACAACAGCCTGTCACTGGTGCTTCTCAATTGATCAGTGGGCTCATTGTTCAGCCACAAGACCCCTCCTCCCACCACTGGCTCTCTCTCCTCTTTGGTCTATAAGCTTTTATAAACAAACATTGTTTATCTCTACAGCCTTTAGAGAATGTAAAGCACTGTTTTTAAATGATCAGTATTTATTATCATTGCCATCAACTGAAGTACTCGTAGGTGCTCAGGTGTTGGCAGCTAGCCAGACACTAGTGATCTAATGAATTAACGAAATCCACCATCTGACAGCTGGATTCCCTAGAGGTATATCTTGTGCATTAGTACATCTGAGACTCAAAGAAAGATCCTTACGGCCCTTGGAAGCACTTCTAGCAACTGAACTGAAAGGTGGCTTCCCCTAGTCCAAGCCACTAGGGCTGTGCTAAGCTTGCTTGAGCTGGGTATGATTCTTCGCATCATCTTCTGCTGAGATCTAAAGAACTAATTACATACCTCAATGTTTCTCCCACAGAAGAGATCAAGATGATGTTAACACAGCCCTATGGAACAAAATGCCAACAAGTTAGCACCCATAATAAAGGGACCGAGTAAGAGTTCACATTTCACCCATAACATCATGAATATTTAAGGCACATGTTCAGTTTTAAACTCTTAGTTTAAAAAAGACATTTTTGTTTCTAGCATTGAATTGCCAGTCAAAACATTCCTGCTTCTTTTAAACATTTTACTGGATTGTTCCCAACTATGCTTCTCATTAGTCAACGTATTCACATATTAGTCAGCTTCACTATCATAAACACCAAAGATAATTAAAACAAAAAATAAAAGAAAAAAAACCTATTCTGAGGGAGTATGTTTAAGCTATACAGGCTAACTTGTCATGCTAAACTAACATTTCTTCTACTATATTTTAACTGAAGTGAACATTCTGTACAAGTATAATTAACATACCTGCTCATCACCATACAATATTATGCATTCATCTTCCCCTCGAACACTTCATAAAAGGATAAATAGATTTTTACAAGGCATTCAATAATGCAGCCATTCCCAGTATAGTCAAAGATTAATTTACGTAATAAAAATCGTAAGATTAATTACAAGTAATATTGCTTATTTTGTGGAATAAATGAGATCACAATACAACCAATATCAAAATGAGATCACAATACAACAATATACAACCAATACAATACAATCTGCACTTTTCTCTATAACTGCAGACACAGGATACATTCCTGGCTCCACTGAAATCAGTGGTTAAACTCTCCTTGACTTCAGCAGAGCCAGGTTTTTAGCCATAATCTATACCACAAAGAGCTTAAAACTTGATGGCATTGCTGAAATACACAAAAGATACAGGAAAAAATTCACTATTGGCATAACAGGCCCAACTTTAATATTTTTAATGAAGCTGCACTGGCACATGGCAGCAGTAAATGTGGCCCCAAATTTTCATCAGGAACAGAATACCCTGTCATCTTTGATTTTAACTGATATGAATAGCAGATCATACCTGTAATCTAGGTGTAGAGGCATTGTTTCAAGGCCAGTGATTTGACAGTATGGTTCAAAGTTGGAAAGTTCATATAGACGTATCTCTCTGTCACTAAAACATTCATGAAACACCGTGGATTTTACTTAATACACTAGACTACATGAAATATTGGTTTTTTAACAAACAATAATAATTTTCACTTCTATCATACCTTTCATTAATATTATTAATAACCCTATCTCTATGGAAGAAATATTATATCCATTTTACAGATGGACCAAAGCAAAGAGATGTTAAGTCTGATCTGCTTCTCAGATTGATGTAAATCAGGAGAAACGTGACTGAAGTTTATTTTCACTTACGTAAAATTGGTGCAGGAGAAGAGAATCAGGCTAGAGAGTCAGACGCAGAACCAGGAATAATGGCTAAAC
This sequence comes from Chelonoidis abingdonii, assembly GCF_003597395.2. Lineage (NCBI taxonomy): Eukaryota > Metazoa > Chordata > Testudines > Testudinidae > Chelonoidis > Chelonoidis abingdonii. The sequence continues at coordinate 46,549,233 of NC_133773.1, forward strand.
CGTCCTAACTGTTCCTTGTTCTAGGCACTACAGGACACTCCCTCTCATGGAGATTGCATGATTAGTCAGACAGATGAGCCCAGTTTCCTTTCATCTGTGTTATCTGTGAGGACCATGTAATAATGAAGAGACTAAGGGCAAGTCTACACTTAAAAGGTTACAGTGGTGCAGCTGCAAAGCTTCATTGAAGATGCTACCTATGTGAAAGGTAGGGCTTCTCCCATTGGTGTAGATACTCCAGACCTCCTTGAGAGGCAATAACTATGTTGACAGGAAAAGCCCTCCCATCGACACAGCGCTGTCTACCCTGGGAGTTAGGTCAGTATAACTCACTCGGGGGGTGGATTTTCCACCCCCGTGAATGATGCAGTTATACCAACAGAAGTTGCTAGTGTAGACCAGCCTAAGATTATATGGGTCTCCTCTCAATGCACTCATACATCTCTAAAAACCTCTCATTAATCCTAATATCCAATCCCATATAACTCACTTTGATACCGAGAGTAATGCGGGTACATTAACAGATGAATATATCATTCTGTCGAGAAGCCACCTGAGCAGTTGGAAGTGATAAAGTACAGTTATTTTAAAGAGAAAATGTTGGTTATAGAGAGGAAAAGAGAGAACAGAAATTCTACTCATTACATCAGTGTTATGCTGCAATAAGATGTTACAAATAGCCTGGCAGAATGTAATGAAAAAGCTCCAAAGGAAAACTACGTAATCGATTTCTGAACACAGCACAAGAGAATATTAGGGAGGACCACTAACAAAAACATAGCTTTTTGTTTAAGAACTGATATTTCAAAGTGTTCTAAAATCTCCATGCGCATCCAGATTGCCTCAGGGACACGTTGATCAAAGTACTCCAGATTTGTAACACTAACCCTTCCCTGGATCTTGCTGATGAAATGCAAGGACCTATCAGTAGCTGAGCTGTATTTAACACTTCTGAACCTCTGAATTCCAAGTGACTACTGTCTCTTTTCTATTCACTTTGGATAAAGTACTTTGATACTTTGCTCTGAATAAAATGGAAGAAATGCAATTTTTTCTTTCAGAGAGAATTTTGATCATGAATAGGAGGAGCCAAATTCAGCGCTGGTGCAAGGAAGCACAACTTCTGACTTCAATGGAGCTGCACCTGCGTACACCAAATCTGAATTTGGCTCAAAAGTATTTTCATTCTTGAGAGCATAGTCTTATTTGCTTCAAAAGAGTCACAAAGTTGAAGAAGCTGCAAGACTGAAGTTACATCAAAGTTTTGCACTGAGAGAGAGAAACCACACATTTAACTGGTGGCCTGTCATCCTGATATAATTAACTAAAATTTTACTTCCTGCCTCAAAAAACCTCTATACTGATATTTAAGAGCCAGGCTTTTAAAGATGAGATGAACTTCAGCAGTTACACAGGTGCTCTCATCCTAGGAACATAGGATTTGCCAAATCAGATCCATACATTCATCCATAGACCTGGTATGCTTCACCTGGCAATGATTAATACTTGATGCTTCTGAGGAAGGCATTAAACCCTTTGAGTGACAACAGATGAATTTTGTAGTGCTATTCTGTATATGGGGGAAAATACTAATCCCAAATTCTACAATTTACCCATTGGGATTGCACATATTCAATATCAATTGTCTAGGGACTCAACTGAGGTCGCTCACTGGTCTTGAGATAGAAAATTAGAATAAATATAAGGTTCAAATTTCCAACAAAGGCATGTTCTCCTTTTCTGACCCATTCATCTTTTAAAAGAAAACTTCATTCATCTGTGTTGAAGAGGTTGTATTTTGCTGAAGTCCAAAGTACCGCTCAAATGTGAGTGTTTCATTCATACTCAGAAGTCCAGCAAAGGGTTACTTACCAGGTTCCAATAATCAGCTTATTGTACTGAGGCATTAAAGTTGAATCTGAAATCCATTTCAGTTTTCTGTTTAATACTTTGTTTTCATTCTGCAGTCCAAAAGGAAATTGCCAAGAACTTAATGCGAGATGAAAATACATACAAAAATCTAAGTGCATAGGTTCAATGTATGGATAAATACAAATATTTGAGTTCTGAAAAATACATATAGGAAAAATGCTAATTAGAACAAAAATTCAGATACAGCATGAGATATTAGGAGTGGGTGAGTGAGGTTCTGTGACCTAAAATGTGCAGGAAGTCAGCCTCTGATCATGATGGTCCCTTCTGATCTTGAAGTCTATGAGTCTATTAGTTAATTGGGTGATTGCTGTGTGATTATATAGAGCTCAGCTGGCCTATTAATGAAGGAATCTGCCTCAGGGAACCCTGTGCAGCCCTATGTTAGCATTTAACCATTGTGACCACTGGTGCACTTGACAATTGGATACACAATGTTAGTCTAACAAAAAAGACTAGAGAAGGCCTGCTAATTTACCCTGGCTTTGCAGTATGATGTGAAGGTTAAAACATTCTGGCTGCGTTGGACTGAGGATGAACCATGGAGCTGTGAATTGTCAGTCTCAGTCTCTAGTGCCAACACCCTGCTGCCAGTTTGTAAATCTGTGGACTGGCAACTCTAGTGTCCCTACTCAGTCAGCTGCTAGAAAAAGAACTCAGAGAGGTTGTATCATAAATACACAGTACCCAAACTATAAAGAGTTTTAGGACTCAAAACCAGCATCTAGAATCACACTCAGATTTGAACTGGAAGATACTTCAGTCTCTGGTGCATGGGTATAATACACTCCAGGTGAAAAACACTGCTACATAAATGGGTGCTGTTCAAGCCACTACCCAGTAGAATACATTGTAGTACTTAATGCTACCAAACTCATTTTGGCAGGCTAATTTACAGAGGGGTAGTGTATCAGTGCAATGGGGGTATTGGTTGACTATGTGATTGTGCCTGACAGGTAAGGGTTGAAGCTGAGATCTGTATAATTCAGACGTGCATCTAAATAGTGGGAAAGCACTCAGAGTTTTTTAGGTGCCTTTTTTTAATTTTATAAATCTAAATAAATATGGAGGCAGCAAAGGCATGGATAACTATCAAAAGGAAAGGCCACAGCTTCCTAACAAAGCAAAATTGGGAGTTTGTGGAGGTTTATTTGGATTTGACCTCAACTAACACTTGGTGGAACACAGATGCCAACGCTTCTGCTTTTGCAAATAGCAGCATAATGCCTTTACAGATAACTAATCTAACTAACAAGATCTTTTACTGATTTTCATCTGAAAGATTTATTGATTGTGATTTATGATGTTGATATATCATGTAATCTATGGGTTGCAGTATTAACACGCCACTGTGAATCGCAAAAATCCAACTACATTCCAGAGTTTGACATCAAATCAGCTAATCTAAGAGATTGAACCAATAATCAGTTAATGGGACTTCACTGACAGTAAAAACTAATCCTTCCATCGCTTTAAAATTCTGTGAAACAACTGCTTCCAAATAACAAAAATGAGTTTCTCCTCTCTGACATCAGATATGAGTTCTGAAATTTAAATGTGATATTCTATGTGGAAATACTTAATTTCTAGGGTCAGAGGGTGAAGATTCTGAGGCATCATCAACTATATAGCTTTCTTTAAATGGCATTCTTTAAAAAAAAAACAACAACCAAAAACTCACAAGTATAAGCCGACTTTTCTTCAATTTTAAGTTTCTGGTCCAGATGGAAACCAGTCCATCCTGCCCAACACCTATGATGTTATTATCCACAGTAGGAGAGATGTGGAGGAGGGGTTCTCTGTGTGGCATCTCTGACACTGTAGGTAGATGGTGAAATATTTGCTTGGTCCTTGGTTGGTACTCTTCCTTCGCATGGCAATACAGTTACATGTGAAAACAAAATCACATTCAATAAAGTTACACCAGAATATAGCTTGTCTGAGATTCCCTTTATATATAATTACACATTTACACAAACCTAACACTAAAAACTTGTGAAAGAAGTTCTAATTCAGTTTGTGTTGACGTTAATGAAAGTTTTTCAGAATTGGGTCCAATTTCTTTGTTTTGATACTAACACATAAGGACTCATGCAGCAATTCATAAAATTCATGAAATCTGTTCACTGCACAAGCATGATACTAGTTAGCATATTCGTTTGTGTTGTCAAAACAATCTCATGAAGACATGAATGCAAATCTATTGAGAACTCATTCTGAGATTCTGAATGTCAAGTTACGGTGACAAACAGGATAGGATAGGGGCCCTTCAGAGTCCTCATATGCAGCACTTCATTCAGTTGCAGGAGGTGCATGTTGTGTGATGGGAATTCAGGAAGTGATGCACACGAGTTGAGCATGTTACTTCCAGTGTCTTTGAAACCTGATACAAAGTCACATGCTGAAGATTTCAAAAAAATTGACACAATGAAAACTGAAGCCATGAGAAACTTGCTGACTGTCAGTGAACCTTCTAAGTGAGGCCTCTTCAAGGGACAGGAAGTAGGCCACACCTCTTTTCAGTTTTTCAGGGGCAACTTGATTTCTTCTCTCATCCTGCAATTGCTTCTTTGGGTCTTGTGGGGGGAGTAAAGGGCAGCTAGTATATTAATGTCCCCTTAAACCCAGAGTGCCACACTTGCTATCCCTTCCATATTTTAGTAGAGGGAGCGAAAAGCTCTTTTGACCTCTTAAGTCACCCTTTCCCAGACTACAATGCAAGAATAAGAAATCCATGTTATGTCATAAGGGACAGTTTCTACAGAATAGGAATTGTTCCTGGAAAATCCACCATTTCCATGAGAATGAGTCCAGACTTCCATCATTTCAAATCCTCTTACAGACCTTAGATGTATTTTACCCCAACCTGGTAAATAAGACAACATGAAACACAACATATCTTGAAAATATTTACCCAATTTAAGGAAGGTTTAAAGGAAATAAGCAGCCTTTAGAGTACCTTGACTCAAGTTCCAGAGTGAGGAGCCTGGGATCACTACTACTTGTACGTGATGTGCTGGTTTCCCAGTGAAAATGCTATGGTTTGTGCTAAGAACATAGATTTATTGATTTATAACTAAAAGAAAAAGCAAGCACCTATGGAGGGCGCCAGGCACCACAGGCATTATTTTTAAAGTACATCAAACAAAATAAACCACTGGAGCTTCCCCCAAAACAGAAAATAAAATAAGTAACCAACTAGAGATATCAATCAGATCTAATCCCCAACACTCTCATGACACACCCACACTTATTAATAGAGAAGCTCTCTGAGCCAGGGTCATCTGGCTGGCCCTGAGGGGAGTCAGAGACCCAGCCTACCTGTCAGAGGCTCTGCTGAAGGGAATGTGAGCCAACCCAGCTCCACCTCTGCACAGCTAACTGCCTAAATAGCTGGAAGGCAGTTAATTAAGGAACAGCTGGACCTACTAAAAGGCTTAGGAGAGCTCAGTGGGAAAGGCTCATGAAGCAGAGGCAAGGGGAGTTCCAGAGAGCCTATACTAGCCAGAAGTGGTACTCTGAAGGCAAAGGGAGAAGGAATTCTGGTGCTCTCCAGTCAGGCAGGCCTGGGAACGACCCTATCCTAGCAGAAGAAAGGCTGTAATAGCACTTCTGGAAGTGGAGAAATCTGAGACCTTAGAGCAGAAGAAGCTGCTGCTAGAACCCAGAGACTTTTGTTTAGGGACTTGTACGTTTTATCTGAGCTTTGAGGCCAGGGCCTTTAAATCCTTGTACAAGTGCTCCTTTCAGAAGGGCTTTTATTAAAGGAAGAGCTATTACTGTCAAGTAAAGTATTTTCCTTCTTCTTGATCAGCCTGTTAAAGTGATCTCACTGAGGGGGAAATTGAGACAGGCTTCAGCAGAGACATACTCTGCTGAAAGGAGGTGCTCAAGAAGTGATGGTGCCCCTTTTACAACCACTGATGCTACCATTTAACAAATCTTGGCACACTAGAGACATTCCAGAGAACTGGAAAAAAGCTAAATGTTGTACAAATATTTGTAAAAGGGTAAATGGGGGTGACATGGGTAACTATAGGCTGGTTAGCCTGACATTGATCCAAGGTAATATCAAGGGAAAAGCTGCCACGGGATGGAATAATTAAAGAATGGCCACATAGCTAATACTAGTCAACATGGTATTATGGAAAATAGGTCTTGTCAAACAAACTTGATATTTTTTTTATGCTATACTACTGGATTATTCCGATTTTACAGAAACCGATTTTTTAAAACACTGTATAAAGTCGAGTGCACGCGGCCCCACTAAGCACATTAACTCGGTAGTGTGCACCCATGTACCGAGGCTAGCATCGATTTCCGGAGTGTTGCATTGTGGGTAGCTATCCCATAGTTCCTGCAGTCTCCCCTGCCCATTGGAATTCTGGGTTGAGATCACAATGCATGATGGAGCAAAAACAGTGTCGCGGGTTATTCTGGGTAAATGTCGTCACTCAATCCTTCCTCCGTGAAAGCAATGGCAGACAATCATTTCGCGCCCTTTTCTCTGGATTGCCCTGGCAGACGCCATAGCATGGTAACCACGGAGCCCATTTAGCCTTTTATGCACTGTCGCAGTATGTTACGGTGCTTGAAAGACACGTATTGCAGTGCCTCCAGCAGCTTCATTTGCCTTGCAAGGTAGCGAGAGACCGTTACCAGCCTATTGCACCGTCTGCTGCTGTCAATGGGTGCTCCTGGTTGGCCTCGCTGAGTCAGGCGGTGCATGGGACAAAAATGGGTGACTCCACGGTCATTCCCTTTTTTGATTTTGTTCTAAATATCAGGTTCCTGCTAGAATATGGGAAAGTCTTACTGAGAACTCGAGTACGGAAGTGGTCCGGGTCAGAGTCTCAGAGCATCCGTAGAATGATGATCTGCATGCCCTTTGGGGTGCCCGCGATACAACCCCACCGTTGTTCCTCCTCCCACACTCTCCTGGGCTACCGTGGCAGTTTTCTCCCTTTGTACAATGAAGTATAAGATGCAGGAATAAGAAACACTGACTTTTAGTGAGATAAACTGCTCTCCAACTGCTATGATTCCAGGCGGACATCACCATTATTCATAAGGTGGAGGGAGAGGAGCACAGCTCCCGCTGCTTGATAGTCCAGGGATCTCATTAGACATGAAGTGGGGGCGGGGGCGAGGAAGCTCAGCTCCAACTGCATGATAGTCTAGAATCTCCATTAGACATGAAAGGGGGATGGAGAGAGACTCAGCTGGCAGCTGCTATGATCAGGACGGTTACCAGCCTATTGCATATCTGCCAGGATGATCTCCAGGACACAGCATTAAAGAGTGATGGGAGTCGTTCCATTTTTGCCCAGGCGCCCCCAGCCGACCTCACCAAGGCGCCAGGAGCATCACAGGATGATGACGAGGAAGGGTATCAGTCATTGCTACCACCGGGGAGGAGGGGAGAGGATGCTTGCTGTTTAGCGCTGCAGCACTCCGTCTACCGGCAGCATGCAGAAGACATCGGTGACATTGAAAAGAGGCGCAGAAACATTTTTTCCCCTTTTCTTTGAAGGGGGGAGGCAGGGGGTAAATTGATGACATATTCCTGAACCACTGGCGACAAGTTTTGACCTTCGCATGGACTCAGCCCTGAATGCAATGCTTTTCGGAGACTGCCAGGAACTGTGGGTAGCTCGATCCCTATGCCCTCCTCCCTCCTCATGAGCGTCATTTGATCTTTGGCTTTCGTACACTTGTCACACCTTGTGAGTCCCTGCTTGTGGCTCATCATATGCCTGGAAGATTTTTTCAACTGCTTTTTGAATTTGTTTCTGGACGGAAGCTCTGAAGACACTTTGTCTCCCATACAGCGATCAAGATCACTATCCCTGTACAGTCCATGCTGGAGCCTCTTTTTGGTTTTGGACTGATTGGCCACCGCTGGATCAGGCTCCACCGGCAAACAGGAAACGAAATGTCAAAGGTTTGCGCGTGGGATTTCTTGTCTCTGGCCGTGATTGATGTCAGATCGCTTCAGAAGCGGTCACAAATGGTGCCTGTGGGATTACGCCCGGGCCAATACCATCGAATTGCGGCCACACTAACCCTAATCCGACATGGCAATACCGATTTCAGCGCTACTCTCCTCATCGGGGAGGAGTACAGAAATCGGTTTTAGGAGCCCTTTATATCGATATAAAGGGCTTCGTTGTGTGGATGGGTGCAGGGTTAAATCGGTTTAATGCTGCTAAATTCGGTATAAACGCATAGTGTAGACCAGGCCTTAGACTTTTGTAAGGCATTGGACACAGGATCACATGACATTCTGATTTAAAAATTACAAAATACAGATTTTAAAACATCAACGTAGCATTTATCAAACTGATTTAAAACTACCTAACAGATAATTTCAAAAAAATAACTTTTAAAGGGGAATCATTTCTAGTGGTGTTCCCCTTACGGATCAGTTCTTGGACCAATGTTGTTCAATATCTTTACTAATTATTTGGAAGAAAACACAATCTTTACTGGTAAAAACTTGCAGATGGCAAACTGGAAGGGGAGTAAATCATAATCAGGACAGGTTAGCTCTAGAGGTAAACTGAACTCATTTGAACAACATGCATTTTAATAAAGCCAAATGCAGGGTCATGCTATTAAGAACCAATAAGTCACAATTATAAGCTAACTGACTGTATTTTGAAACGCAGTGACTCAGAAAAGGACTTGGGGTCAGAGAGGATAACATGTTTTCAGGGCAATGCTATGGCTTACAGACCAAACGTGATCCTAGGATGTATACCCCAGAGAATATTGAGTAGAAGTTTTTACCACTGTATACCAGCATTAGTGAGATCATAACTGGAATCCTGTATCCGGTTCTGGAGTCTGCATTTCTAAAAAGGATGTTGACAAGTAAGGAAGTATTCAGAGCTACAAGAATGATTGGAAGTCTGGAAAACTTGCCTTACAGGGAGATACAAAAGGATATCTACTTACCTTAGCAGTTAAGAGGTAACTTGATCACAATCTGTATGTACATATATAGGGAGAAAAATGTTGATAGTGGGGGGCCTCTTTAAACTCACAGAAAAAGGTATAATTCTAGTAGAAAAAGGTATAACCTGATCTAATGGCTAGTTGCTGAAGCTAGATAAATTCAGGCTAGAATTAAGGCACAATGTTAATAGTGAGGGTAATTTAACCTTTGGAACAGCTTACCTAAGGACATGGTAGATTCTCTGTCTCTTGAAGTGTTTAAATCAAGATGGGATGTCTTTCTGAATTATATGCTCTAGTTCAACCAGATACTGTTTTGATGCAGGAATAAGAGTGAAATTCTATGGCCTATGTTATGTCAGAGATCAGACTAGATCATAATGGTCCCCTCTAACATTATTTTTTTTAAATATATAACAGCTCTTAGTGGGCCCTTCACTCCCCAAAAGCCTGGGTTAAAACATGAGCCTTGCAGTGTGCCCTGAAGTTCAACTGATTTTGCTATTTCAAACTAATGGGGAGGAGCAGGAGTGAAATGCAGAGTTGTAGGCCCCTCAAGATAAATTCTCTGCCAAAAGCCTCCACTGTATAGAAGGGATTCTAGTTTAAGCATCTCTGCTGACTACAGCTGCAGTTGAATGGCATGAGCAGAGAAGCTTTCTCTTTTCTATATGCAGATCCCAAGGGCATTTTTAACAGTAATACCCTGTCAGCAAAGAGCCCAGTATTATTATGGATTTTAGAGAAGCAGGTGCAGTTTGTCCACAAGGAATCCTGGTATGACATAAGATCTGATAATCAACTACAGATTAGTTTGAAAAAGGGAGATATGTAAATGTTGATCTAACAATTGACTAATAGCACCCATGGAGTTCAAGTTATGAAAACATACAGGAAGCAACCTTGAGCTTTTAGCAAAGAAATGTAAAGCTAAATTAGCATTACAGCTGGATTATAAACAAATATTACCTTAAGAGCCATTGGTTAATTTCTTTGTTCAAGAATTGTCTTTCACTCTGAAAGCAATAAAGACATCTTTATAATAATGCTACTTAGCATTTTTAATGCTTTACAAACCAACTAATACATCTTCCAAATACCTGAAGGAGGTGGTAAGTATTATCTCCTTTTTACAGAGGAAACTAAAACATATTACAGACAAAATTTTCAAAAAGTGGCCACTAATTTTGGGGTCCTTAATTTTTTGGGTGTCCAACTTTACAGAGCTTGGGTTTGACTTTAGATGTGCTGAGCACCTAAGTCTCTCACTGATTTCAACTGGAATGTTTGGAGCTCCAGACCTTTGAAAATCATGGCCTACACACCAAACACAATAGCCTCATTTGAAAATATTGGCCTAACGCAAGTCCACGTATCGAGTCAATGTTTAGAACTCCCATCTCTCAGTCCCTTGCCCCACTAATTTGATGACAGCATCTTTCATCAGGATCATGAAGTAATTTGTCATGATATGCAAACTTATTAAATGTTGTATAATTTAATGCCACCTCCCAACTATTGTTTAAAATACTTTTTTTTGGTAAAGCTTTACAATTTTCAAGTTTTTTTGGAGCAGTATTTCTTGATTGCAAATTTTGAGCAAGAATATTTCAATATATTAACAACAATGAAGTTTTTAAAATAAGAGATGGGAGAAAGCTGATTGCTGCGGAGGAGGATGTGGATCGGACAGAAACTTTTCTTAGAAGAGAGTCTATTGATAGAGATTCTCTAGGTTTTAGTCAGGAGGAGAGGACGGAAGAGTATAAAGTATGGGCCAGATCAGACAAGAAGCATTCACATAAAAAAGAATCTGACAGATCAGAAAAGGGCAGACAAATAAACAGTGACAAGTTTTTAAAGTGCTTGCACACATATGTTAGAAGTCTAAATAATAAGATGGATGAACTAGAGTGCCTTGTGATAAAGGAGAATATTGATATAACAGGCATCACAGAAACCTGATGGAGTGAGGACGATCAATGGGACACAATCATTCCGCAGTACAAAATATATTGGAAGGACAGAACAGGTTGTGTGCGTGTGTGCGCGCATGTAGGAGGGCAGGAGTGGCATTATATGTGAAAGAAAATGTAGAATCAAATGAAGTAAAAATCTTAAATGAACCCACATGTTCCACAGAATCTCTATGGAGGGTAATTCCATAGTCTAATAAGAATATAACAGTAGGGACCTATTATCAATCACCTGACCAGGACAGTGATAGTGACTATGAAATTCTAAGGGAGATTAGAGAGGCTATCAAAATAAAGAACTCAGTAACAGTGGGGGATTTCAATTATCCCCATATTGACTGGGCACATGTCACCTCAGGACAAAATGCAGAGACAAAATTTTTCGATACTTGAAATGACTGCTTCTTGGAGCTGGTACAGGAACCCACAAGGGGAGAGTCAATTCTCGATTTAGTCCTGAGTGGAGCGCAGGATCTGATCTAAGAGGTAACTATAACAGGATCTCATGAAAATAGTGACCATAATATAACAATATTTAATATTCCTGTGGTGGGAAGAACACCTCAGCAGCCCAATATTGTGGTATTCAATTTCAGAGAGGGGAACCATGCAAAAATGAGGTTAGTTAAACAGAAATTAAAAGGTATAAGTGACTAAAGTGAAATTCCTGCAAGCTGCATGGATACTTTACAAAGACACCATGATAGAGGCCCAACTTCAATGTATACCCCAAATTAAAAAAAACAATTAAAAAATTAATTGATAAACTTAACAGTAACAAATCACCAGGATCAGATGGCATTCACCCAAGAGTTCTGAAAGAACTCAAATGTGAAATTGCAGAACTATTAACTTTGGTTTGTAACCTGTCCTTTAAATCAGCTTCTGTACTCAATGACTGGAAGATAGCTAATGTAACACCAATATTTAAAAAGGGCTCTAGAGGTTATCCAGGCAATTGCAGACAGGTAAGTCTAACGTCAGTACCAGGCAAATTAGTTAAAACAATAGTAAAGAAAAAAATTGTCAGACACATAGAAGAACATAAATTGTTAGGCAAAAGTCAACATGGTTTCTGTAAAGGGGAATCATGTCTTACTAATCTATTAGAGTTCTTTGAAGGGGTCAACAAACATGTGGACAAGGGGGATCCAGTGGACATAGTGTACTTAGATTTCCAGAAAGCCTTTGACAAGGTCCCTCACCAAAGGCTCTTACGTAAATTAAGTTGTCATGGGATAAGAGGGAAAATTCTTTCATGGATTGAGAACTGGTTAAAAGACAGGGAACAAAGCGTAGGACAAGTGGTAAATTTTCAGAATGGAGAGGGGTAACTAGTGGTGTTCTCCAAGGGTCAGTCCTAGGACCAATCCTATTCAACGTATTCTTAAATGATCTGGAGAAACGGGTAAACAGTGAGGTGGCAAAGTTCGCAGATGATATTAAACTGCTCAAGATAGTTAAGAAAGATGAAAGGAGACTGTGAAGAACTTCAAAAAGATTTCATAAAACTAAGTGATTTGGCAACAAAATGGCAAATGAAATTTAATGTGGGTAAATGTAAAGTAATGCACATTGGAAAAAATCACCCCAACTATACATACAATATGATAGGGGCTAATTTAGCTGCAACTAATCAGGAAAGAGATCTTGGAGTCATCGTGGATAGTTCTCTGAAGACACCCACGCAGTGCGCAGCGGCAGTCAAAAAAGCAAACAGGATATTAGGAATCATTAAAAAAGGGACAGAGAATAAGATGGAGAATATCTTATTGCCTTTATATAAATCAATGATATTCCCACACCTTGAATACTGAGTACAGATGTGGTCTCCTCATCTCAAAAAAGGTATATTGGTATTAGATTCACAGAAGGGCAACTAAAATGATTAGGGGTTTGGAATGGGTCCCATAGGAGGAAAGATTAAAGAGGATAGGACTTTTCAGTTTGAAAAAGAGGAGACTAAGGGGGGACAAGATACAGGTATATAAAATCATGAGTGGCGTGGAGAAAGTGAATAAAGTAAAGTTATTTACTTGTTCCCATAATATGAGAACAAGCCCACCAAATGAAATTAATGGGCACCAGGTTTAAAACAAATAAAAGGAAGTTCTTTTTCACACTGCGCAGAGTCAATCTGTGGAACTCCTTGCCTGAGGAGGTTGTGAAGCCTAGGACTAAAAGGGTTTAAAAGAGAACTAGATAAATTCATGGAGATTAAGTCCATTAATGGCTATTAGCCAGAATGGGTAAGGAATGGTGTCCCAAGCCTCTGTTTGTCAGAGGGTGGAGACGGATGGCAGGAGTGAGATCACTTTATCATTACCTGTTAAGTTCACTCCCTCTGGGGCACCTGGCATTGGCCACTGGTGGCAGACAGGATACTGGGCTGGATGGACCTTTGGTCTGATCTAGTATGGCCGTTCTTATTTTCTTATGTTTAACAAATACTGTAGAAAATTATAAGCAACCATACAATTAAAAGAAACTACTAAGAAATAAAGTAACTGTCAGACTCCTTGATTCGCCATTCAAGTCTTTCTTGTAAAATGTATGAAATTCCATGCTAACCCAGACACCTTTTGAAACTCTCACTTTCAATGCACAGTAATCAAATAAAATCTAAATTGCCTACAAATTTAACTTGAGTTTAAATATCAATTCCTAAGAGGCTCATTTTAAAAATACTTATAGAAAACTGACTGTGTAAAAAGTCTCTCTCTCACACACACACACAGACACACACCACTAGCTAGTCTTGGTTGTCTTTCTAGGAAGCATTTTTGTTAAACTGCTGTTCAGAGAACTAGCAATGAAATCGTAAGTATAAATGTTTTTGTAAACTCTAAGGTACTTACTGTATGGTTGCTGTGCCACTTGCTATAGCATCGACCATTCCCCTTTGTAAGGGTTCTACAATATGTTCAGCCAGCAGAACTACTCCATTCAAATGACTTTAGTAGAGCTGAAGTTGCTATGGAGACAATTTTGCATACGCCAAACAAGAAGCTGTTACGCCTAGTCACAGAGCCAGATCTTCAACCTCGGGAAAGTGTCACAGCTCAACTGAAATCCATGGAGCTATGACATTTTATAGCAGCTGAGGATCTGGCTTTAGGTGTCCTTGACAACAGACGTACTGTGGTTAATTTTTAGCAAGATAATAATTATTTAAGTAATTTGCTCTACAGAGGCAATGGGCCACATTCAGACCTTGAGTTGCACTAGTTTATCACTTGCCATTGTTCCATGGGAATATTTGATAAATTTGCAGCCGTGCAGTGAACGCTCAGTGCCACCATGCTCCCGGCTCTGCAATGTAACTGTGGAGAACATTTTCAGTGTAAATATTGTTAGGTTCTGTACCAGTGAATACTGCTGAAAAAATCTTGTCTGTGTCTGTCAAAACTAGTGAGAAATAATGAACATGGAATAAAAACACTTACATATAAATGGTTAGAAACTACAGTATCATCAGCCTTATTGCCAGGACACATGGAAAGCTATATAAAGCTAATGTTAATAGATTACCATTTGTAAACTTGAATTCAGTGGCTGATGGCCAACCCCTTTGCTAGTGCCAGTGCTAGTGCTTAGTGATGTTTAAGTGTTGGTCCCTATATGAAACCCATCAATATACCCATGTGTTCTGTGTGCTAAGACATATATGTAGTGGACTTGTGGGCTATAAGGTTTAACACCGCATTAAAAAATAAGCTCTTTTTGTACACAATTATACATTTGTAAGTTCAAGTTTAGTGATAAAGAGATTACACTACAGTACTTGTATTAGATGAATTGAAAAATACTATTTTTGTTTTTTACTGTGAAAATATTTGTAATCAAAAATATAAAGTGAGCACCGTACAGTTTGTATTCTGTGTAGTAACTGAAATCAATATATTTGAAAATGCTGAAAACATCCAAAATATTTAAAAAAATAGTATTCTATTATTACGAGTGCAATTAATAGTGTTATTAATCGTGATCAATTTTTTTAAATTGCTTGACAGCCCGAATATAGCAATTAAGATAAACCCTGCAGTTTTTGTTCAGGCAAAACAGCTGTATAAGTCAATAGATATTAACAACAACAACAACAACAACAACAACAAAAAAAAAGGACTAACCAATATGTCAAATTCTGTCCACATTCAAACCCATTGCAACTACACTGACATCAACTGAGTTGCAGCAACGTGAGTACAGATTTGGCTCACAGTGTTCAGGATACACACAGCTGAAGTATCTTACAGTAGAAGATCAAGACAACTCTATTCCTTCAGCAAAGTCAATTATCTGTGCTCAGAAAACTGGTCAGTGCAGCTGGAAGATATCAGATTTACCACAGATTATTTTCAGTGCCATATTCTGTGAGGGTTTTTTTGTTTGTTTGTTTGTTTTTTAAAAGAGAGATGGTGGCTGTCACAGTTCAGGTCAACTGCACCTGTTCTCACTTATGGTCCAGCAAGGGTAGCCATTATAGACTGCTGGCCCTCAACTGACACCTCTCTTTGGCAGAGACCTATGTCTCTGTGCACAGTTCCCTGGCTAGACTGTGACCTCCCCAGCCAAATCAGGATGCCTAAGATGGCCTGTTTTACTTTTCTCTTCAGAGATAGTAAACAGTGTAATTGACACATTCAATCTATTATGTGGCTTTTTCTAAGAAAGCACATTTATTCATAAGGTAAAAGCATTACAGAGAAAACAATAAAAGAACCTACACAAATGATAATTAGCTTACCAGAGCTCATCGCCAGACTCAGACAAGGACTCTGCCAAGTGAACAGTCCTTCAAACCCCACCTAGGTGTTTTCGTGTGGTCACAGCTTCAGCTCAGGACAAGCCCACTTGTGAGTTAGTGAGAACTCTCCCGAGTTCTTGCATAACTGGAAGAGACATATTTGCATATCCCTTAAAAGAAGTTACATACAATCCCAAATAGTACATAAACATTTGCCTTTTTAATACAATGAACATCTAAAATACTTAAACTTAATTCAGTAAGGTTTGTCCAGGATTTTGCAGGATTCTGTCATAATGTCACACTGGCCAAAAGTAGTCAGTGTTTCAAACACTAGCTAATCCATCATCATCTTCAGCTCTTGCAAATTATTGCAGCTTTTACTACAGTTCTTGTCAGTTCAGCTTTGGTCCATGAGCATCTGTTTCATGGCCTTTCCCTCACCCCCCCCCCAATTTCCCTGTCTCTGCAAAGAAAGACTAGAGGGCTCACTAATTCACGAGGGCTACAATAATAAATGAAATAAATTAATGGGGGGGAATTATCTTTTTGTTTTTCTTTTCAATTTATGCATTGACAGTCCTTGTGTCTAGTCAGTTTCACCGTTTTCCCATGTCCTCAGCTAGTCAGATTCCCCCTAGCTGAAAAAACCCTCATAAGCATCATCATGACAGAAGAAAACAACATTTTGAAATTCTTTCAAAGGATTTGAAAAAAATGCCTGGACAGCCTATTTAAAGGGATTCTATCAAAAATCATACTGTTTTGAAATTAATCATTTTCAAAACAATTAAGACTGACAATGTCTCTGTTAGTGTTAGGCGGGTGAAATGGACTAGATATGCATTTGTTTTATGATTAAATGAACTACTTGCTGTTTTCCCATAGTGGCAACTGCCCACCACACAGGTTTCTCTCTCAACACTGGTGAGAGAAGCCTGGTTACAAGCCACCTCTACACTTTAGCTTAAATGGTGAAAGTTGGGGACAGAAGGCCAGTTTGAGTGGCAACAGGAAGCTGGCAAAGACTACAAAGGAAAAGGCGATTAATAAGTGCAACCTTCTCTAAACAGGCTGCCAACCTTCTCTAAACAGAATCACTTTTTGAGATCACTGCCCCTTTGACTCATTGGAGGTGGCAGTCAGTTTCCATTGCTGCTATATTCTACTGCTCTCGGGATCCTCGTGTCTGAATAAACCTGGATAAAACGTATCCTGTTGTGTGATCTCATTTTCTTCTCCATCATCCAAGGAATGCATAAGTTATCCCTGCTATTTACAATATCCAATTCAAGAGAGTAAAAAAGGAAATCAAGTAAAAGTAAAAAAGTCCTTTTAAAGAACCAATACTTCCCAGGACTATAGAACAACATTATATTTTGTGTACTTCCTGCCACAAGCATGCTGGATATTTAATTTTTATGCTTGTTTAAATCTCAGTAAGTTTAAGGCCCTTTGTTGACCGTACCATCAATGGCCTTGCATACACTAGCAAACTGCAAAGCTGTAATTCACAGCTGGTGCAGTTTTTCTAGTGATAATGATGAAAGTCAACATCAATTACCGCACAAAGTTTGCTAATGTACATGCAAAGTAGGAAATATAAGTCCCAGATTCTCAAAGCTATTTAGGTCAATTCACTAGCAGTTTAGAATAGGAAATGGAAAAGGAAATCTCTCTCCGACGTCTGGAGTGAAATTCACCATTGTGGAAAGGGCTAGCACAAGACCTATACACTGTTGAAATCCCACTTAGCACCTCAAAATATGGTTTGACGGTGTTTTATGCACAAGGGTGAATTTTTCATTAATACATCTGCCAGATTTACACATCAAGTAACTTGCAACATTTTGTATGCTCCGTCTTTCCTATATTCTGAAGGTGTGCTGGTTAGACAAAGTGTCAAACATTAACATCCTTGAAAGAACAAAAACAATCAGCACTGAGGCAACGATTATCAAAGCTCAGCTTGGATGGACAAGTCATGTTATCTGAATGAGCGATGACAGACTCTCAGAAAAAGGCCTCTGTGGCAAGTGGAATCTTGAAAAGCACAGGAAGGATGGTCAATTCAGATGCTTCAAAGACATCCTTAAGCAAAATCTCAGTTCATGATGCATAAATATTGATAACTTCAAAGTCATAGCCAAGGACAGACCTGAATGGAGAGCAACTATCAATAAAGGTTGTAAACACTTTGAAAACGACAAATGCAAAAAAAAAAACAAAAAAAAAAAATTGAAAAAAGGGACATGCACTATGCTAAGTCTTCAGGGGGAGCCTACACTTTCTTCTGTGACACCTGTTTGCAACCTTGGTCTTCACATTTCAGACTATACAGCCATAAGAGAACACGCCAGATGCCAGGAAATCAACACTGGATATGACAGAGAAGTCATATACACTGGCCATGAATGGAAGAGTACCTGAGAATGTAAACAAATCGCCAAGACAGAGTTTTAAAACTATGTATCACATTTTAATTTAGTTTAACCCTGGGAAAGAAAAATCAGTGATGTCAGGTTTCCCTCCCTCACTTTGAATTCTGGGGTACAGATGTGGGGACCCACATGAAAAACCCCTTAAGCTTATATTCTACCAGCTTAGGTTAAAAACTTCCCCAAGGCACAAACTCCTTTCCTTGTCCTTGGTTGGTCTCCAAAGCCCACCCCCAAAGCCCCTTCACCCTCCTTCCTGCCAGCCTGGGGTTCTGTTGACTCAGCTGCCAGCCGGGGTCCCAGCCGGCGGCTCCGCTCAGCCTCCTGCTGTTCACCAAGGCCGGCAGGCAGCTGAGCAGGGCTCGTGGCCAAGACTCTGGCTGGCAAGGAGCTGGCAGCTGGAAGCCAAGATCGTCAGCAGGCTGAGCAGGGCTGGTGGCTGGGACCTCAGATTGGCAGTGGGCTGAGCTGCTCAGCCCACTGCTGGTCTGGGGTTCCATCCGCTGGCTCCTGCCAGCTGGGATGCCAGCCACCGGCCCCGCTCAGCTTGCTCAGCCCACTGCCAGCCTGTGTCCCGGCCGCCAGATCTGCTGAGCCTTTTGCCAGCCTGGGTGAACAGAACCCCAGGCCAGCAGAAGGCTGAGGGGGGCCAGTGGCCGGGACCCCAGCTGGCAAGGGGCCGGCAGCCGGAACCCCAGACTGGCAGCAGGCTGAGCGGCACTGCCGGCTGAGACCTCAGCCCGCTGCCAGCCGAGACCTCAGCCCGCTGTCAGCCAGGGTCCCAGCTGCCAGCTCCGCTCAGTCTCCTGCCGGTCTGGATGAACAGAACCCCAGACCGGCGAATGGAACCCTAGGTGAACGGAACCCCAGGCCGTTCACCCAGGCCAACAGAAGGCTGAGTGGAGACAGCTGGGATCCCAGAAGACTGAGTGGGGCTGGTGGCTGGGACTCCAGTCGGCAGAAGCCAACCCACTGCCGGCTGAGTAAACAGAACCCCAACTTGGCAGCAAGGACCTGCAGCAACATTCTCTGACTCTTACCACTTCCTCCCCCAACGGTACCTGAGCTGGTACTCTTCCAGGAGCAGGGATACTATGGACTGCTGCTGAGGCTCAGTGGCTGCTAAGGCTCGTGCTCCTTCAACATTAACAGAATGCTCCTATTGCTACATGCTGGGCAGCCCTAAAAAGTGGGGGAATATATATGACCTTTTCAGTCATTGGAAGAGCTGCCCCTGCTGGCTCCAAAAGCCCATGGCTCACGATTAATATGTGAGAGAGGCACTACTGGGTTCGGGATAGTTCTTAGTTCCTTTGAGAAGTTCATTCCACAGTCAGGGACCAGCCTGCAGCAGTAATTACTAATGAGTGAGTAATAATAATCTGTCCTTTGTTATTAGGGAAAGGTCCACACTGGAATCAAGAATATGAATTCCTCCTCCTACTCCCCAACTCTGGGAGAGTTCAGATTCGGTTCTGAATGACTCAGGATTTAAACTTACCAGGTCAAATACACCAGGCCCTAATAATACTGCGTAGAAAAACTCCCACAACTCAGGAGTGTCGCTGCATCCAATTAAACGTCCTTCTCTCCATTTCCAGCAGCAGGCTGCAGATGGGGCCAAGCCGCCCCGGGATGATCTGCGTTCCACATCGCACATGCGCAGCAATCATACATTTGTTTATTTCGGGCATGAATAATCAGCCAACTCCGCATGCGCCATCTCTATTATTCGCAACAAGCTGGTACTAGCGCTTCCGATCGAGCGTGATTACGTCAGCCGCAGCCTCGCTCTAGGAGGGTTAACGGCGCGATTTTTCAAAATGGTGGTGTGGAGGCAGATTGCTTCCCGCCGGGCCATGGAGCGGGGAAGGGGCTGCCTGGGGCACGGCGGGCTGAGGACGCGGCCATAATGGGGCGCCGCAGCCGCGCTTCGGAGGGGAAATCATAGAGAGGACGCGGGAGGAACGGCCGGCTGGCACCATGGCGACCTGCATCGGCGAGAAGATAGAGGTGCGGATCCGACCGTCCCCCGCGTGGGGTGGGGCCGAGACTCCACCATTCTCCTGAGCGGACAGGGCAGGACCCGACCAATTCCTCCGGGACGGGAAGCTTGGAGCAGCAGCTCCGCCCCCTCCTGCTACCTGCTGGGGTGGTGTCTCCCCCACCCGGGGAGTGAATTCGTCCCCCGGCTGCGTTGTGCTGGCTCAGGGCCTAAGGCTTCCCAGGGCGCGCCCCGGCGCAGTGAGCGCGACTAGGAGGAGGGCATGGGTAGGGTGTCCTCTCCCCCGGTCGTGCCAACCCCCTCCTGGGAGCCTGAACCCTGGCAGGTGCCAAGTGTGAATTCAATAGCACCGTCTGCTCCTAGGCAACCCCGGCTCTCTCCCTCAGCCTAGTATTTCTGGTGCAACCTGATCTCCGACCAAACTACCAGGCAGATGGTTTCTACTGGCTCTGGGCGTGTTCGCCTGATTGCTCTGCTGTCCAGACCCCGCATGAATCCTGCAGCTTCTGTCTCCTAGTGACCGTATTGTCTGATGACAGTCTTCTCTTGCTAGCTATGGGTCCTCCATAATACCATACATCCCAGTCAACTCTAATACTACCTCCTTGTTCACATACAAGTGACAGGAAGTATAAGGAAGAGATAAATATTTTATACTAAGGCTTGTCTCTCCTGAGAGTAACACTGAGCCACGGGACTGTTTAGCAAGGTTGTGTCTTTAACCGTGTTGTATCCAGATCAACTGTAGCGATGAAAGGCCGTTAAGTTAGACCCTAGGAAGTGAAAAGGTGCTTGGGATCCGCCTACACTAATTCCAGTTGCTGCAGTTGGGCTCAGCCCTTTAGGGTACAGGGTGTTGTCCGTCTGCCATCGCTGAGCGTCCCTAGCTGACGAGAGGTTGTTCTCGCTGGAGGGTGGTTGCAGAGCGCCAGGTTGGTCTCCCTACGTACTGCAGGGACAGGAAAGGCTTCTGTGCGTCACCGTTTACAAGGGAACTTAGCGGAGCAAACACCTTGGCCACAGCCCTCGGAGTGTGAGTGGGCCCCTTTCGCTTTCTCCCTGCCGTGCACTTCTGTTGCCATCTCGCTTCAACTGTCCCACGGGATCCTAGTAGTCACTGGTGCTCAGGGCCCCTAGTGCCCGCTTGAGGGGCGGAGCACCCCCAAAGGGAAGCGAGTCTTCCGTGCGGGGGCTGTGACGGGCCACGGGTGGGGAGCATCTCTCTGCGGCCGCTTAGGACTGTCAGGCGGGACGACGGGAGGCGACTCTGCCGCCGCTGCTATGGCAGCGGGAGCTGGCGGGCGTTGCTTCCCCCTTCTGCTTCCCCAGGCGCGGGCGAGCCGGCGGGAAGGCTGCCCGGCTCCGGCGCGGTTACTGCTCCCCTCTGGCCACTGTGTTAGAGTGCAAGCTCTGGGGAAGATGCCGGAGTGGCTGCTGAGTCTCCTCCTGGCCCCCACGCCCAGCCGCGTTGCCTCTGCCGGCATGTCTCGCAGCCGGGCCGGGGAGAGCTCCATCCAGGTACGCTCCTGGCGCCGCTCCCCTCTGTGGGCCGGGAAGAGGGCGTAGGTGCTGGATCTAGGGGTGCGGTAGTGTGTGTGCTGCAACACCCCCGGCTTGAAGTGGTTTCTGTCATATACATGGTTTACAGTTTGAGTGAATGGCTCTCAGCACTCCCACTATAAAAATTGTTCCAGCACCCCTGGAAGAGGGGCACCCTGCATAGTGCTGGAAGACTAACTGTGAGGTGTGTCTGTCTCTCTTTCAGGATTTCAAGGTGGGGAACCTTCTGGGGAAGGGTTCCTTTGCTGGGGTCTACAGGGCAATATCCCTAAAAACTGGCCTGGAAGTGGCCATCAAAATGGTAAGTGTTACTACTGCCCCATACACGGGAGAATGCACGTTTGCCAATGTGCCTTGCACAGGTGCAGCCACTGGCGAACGAGTCACCTCAGCTCTTTCTTGTCCTCCTATAGCTATGCATACTGCTGAGAGAATATTGCCTCTCACTGCTGGTATCTTCTCCTCCCTTGCCCAACTTTTTGCTTTTGGTTGCATATCTAATGCTCTGCATTAGATTTTGTGGCTAAGAACTAGTGATTGAATTGCATGTTGCAGAGTTGATTTATATAGATAGGTAGATAAAATAAAGTATATTGGGGTGATGCCCAGACAAGCCAAGTGCAGTAGAAACATATAAAAGATGGGCTTTATCCTAAGCCTGTGTAAATTATCATGGATTTCAACGGAACTATAATAATTTACAGGAGAATAATTTATAATCTGAGGATCTGGCCAACGGTTCCTGCCTCAGAATTTATATTCTAAGAGCCTGAGCCTGATGTCAGTGAGGTTCCACATGAGTGCAGGGGTTCAGCTCACACAGAGTAGCTTGCAGGATTAGGACCTGAGTTTACAGTAGGCTTGCAAAATTCCACTGATCTATGGACAAGAATTTTACTTTCATCTGCTAAAAAAGAAAAATCATTAGATTTTTCATTATCTTCTTCTTTGTGGTAATTGTGGGTAGACCAATTTTGTGCCTGGGCTGGTTAATCTTGATTGTCTTGGAAGGCTGTCTTATAGTTTTATCAAAACATCTGTTTGTATTTTATAAACTTTACTTATTCATATTAACGAACTTTTGCTAGAATTAATACAGGCTGTATAGGTTTGTCTTCACAAGATTATATTTTCAGGTTGCATTGAAATTGACTACATATTGCGTAGAAATAGTCCATTTTACCCATTAAATATGCCTAAATATCTTATCTGCTTTATTAGTGACTTTTTTAAGTTTTTCTAGATTTGCATGCATAACTGCTTGTTACACAATCAAATATTATTCCAAATCTCTGTGTGTTTACTACTAAGAACAAGGTTTTAAGTGCACACTATTGTGATTTAAACTAAAAGTGCAGATAGACTGATTTAAAAAAAAAAAAGTTAAATGTAGAAGGAACTTGGCTATCTGTAGGGTTACAAAAAAACTGGTAAAATGCAATATATAGTCGACAAGCAGAGTCTGATGGTAGCATTCATTCAATTGTGGGATTTATCTTAAAATGTGTCTTGAAACTACTTCTCTGATCCCTTTTCAGATAGACAAAAAGGCCATGCACAAAGCTGGAATGGTACAGAGAGTTCAAAATGAGGTGAAGATACATTGTCAATTAAAACATCCTTCTATACTTGAAGTAAGAATAACCTTACGCTTTGCACACTATCTTGAAATTCTGCTCCCTTCATTGTAAAAGTATTCTAACTGTTTTTATTCTGTTTTTATGTTCTAGCTTTATAATTATTTTGAAGATAGCAACTACGTTTACCTGATACTAGAGATGTGTCACAATGGAGAAATGAGCAGATATCTAAAGAACAGAATGAAGCCTTTCTCTGAAGAGGAAAGTGGGTTGGATTCTTTCATATAGTGACATTTTTAGTTAGTATATTTTTATCATTAAACAGGCATTTAATTTTGATAGATAGAAGTCCTTTTTAAAAATGTTTCACTGTCACTGCTTTCCCTTGGAGCAATTCTATATAGTTCTAAATCTAGTAGTACTTGAAAGACTTTGCTACAATTGCATATATATTTGATATGTAGTTTCTTTGTTTTGTTGTTAGTCCTGTTTGGGACAGGAATGATAGCATAATAGAATAACAACCATTATGACTTATAAGCAGGGACTTTAGTTTTCTGTGATTAAAAAAAACCCAAATTCTCTGATTTAAAAAAAATAAAAATCCATGTTTTTCTGTGATTAAAATGAAATGCTGAACTTTAGTTTCCTTAGCCACTATATATAGTTATCAGTAGAACATCATGTTTTATTGATATACAGTAGAAACCCGTTAATCCAAGCCTCCATTATTCAGGTCTCCATGTTAACCAACCACCAGCTGCCTGGGGCTGACAGTGGCTGTGGCTCCGGTGATCAGTCCCTACTGTGTGGGGCTGACTTCCCGAGCACCCTCCACCGCATCTTAAAATAGGGGACAGAAAGCTCTTTGCCAGTTCTCCTGATTATCCCAATTTTTGATTATCCATTCTGGCCCCAGTCCCAATTAGATCGGATAAAAAGGGGTTCCACTGTAATTTTAAATTAAAAAATCAGTCACAAGAGCGGGAGGTTGTGTGCATTGAATAAGTGACATTGGTACTTCCAGCAAGATTAAGTTAATAGTTAATATATTTACATTTTTTCACAAAATATAAAAACTGAAGATTGTTTGTTTGTAAAAATGAAAATTCCATGTTTTTCTCTGGGAAACAGATTTCTTGCATCCCTCCTTATAAGTCCATGTGCTACTAGAAATAAAATATTAAAAACTGGTCTTCAGTGATGCTGAGGTATATCTTCCCTTTTAACATTAGGGTGTAACCTTTGTTAAATTACAGTTCTAATCTGAAATATGACTGTGTAAAATTGACACATTCTTACTCCACAGATTTGTGCCCCTGTTATTACAATCTGAGTTGCATCTCCATACAGTAGGAACTAGGACTGGGTGCGTGATTAAAAAAATGTGTTGCACAATTAAAAAAATAGAATACTATTTATTTAAATATTTGTGAGTGTTTGCTACATTTTCAAATATATTGATTTCAATTACAACATAATACGTATATAGTTCTCACTTTATATTTTTGATTACAAATATTTGCACTGTAAAAAACAGGAGACAGTATTTTTCAGTTCACCTAATACAAGTACTGTAGTGAAATCTCTTTCATGATAAAGTTGAACTTAGAAGTGTATAATTATGTACAAAAACAAAACTGCACTCAAAAATAAAACAATGTAAAACCCACAAGTCCACTCAGTCCTCCTTCAGACAATCGCTCAGACATACAAGTTTGGTTGCAATTTGCAGGAGATAACGCTGCCCACTTCTTGTTTACAATGTCACCTGAAATTGCATGGCATGGTTGTAGCTGGCATCACAAGATCTTTACGTGCCAGATGAATTAAAGATTCATATGTTCCTTCATGCTTTCAACCACCCTGATGATGGATTCTGCTTGATAACAGTCCAGAGCACACTGACACATGTTCATTTTCATCATCTGAGTCAGAAGTTACCAGCAGAAAGTTGATTTTCTCTTTTGATGGTTCAGGTTCTGTAGTTTTTGCCTCTGAGTGTTGCTGTTCTAAGACTTCTGAAAGCATGCTTCACACCTCGTACCCTTCAGACTTTGGATTGCACTTCAAATTCTTAAACCTTGGGTGGAAAGCTGTAGCTATTTTTAAAAATCTCACATTGGTATTTTCTTTGCATTTTTGTCAAATCTGCTGTGAAAGTGTTCTTAAAACAAACTTGCTGGGTCATCATCTGAGACTGCTATAAGATGAAATATATGGCAGAATGTGGGTAAAACAGAACAGAAAACATACAATTCTCCCCCAAGGAGTTCAGTTACAAATTTAATTAAGGCATCATTTTTGTTCTTTTTAATATGAGCTCATCAACAGGATGGATGTCCTCTGGAATGTGGCTTGAGAGCTATGAAGGGGCATCACAATATGTTTGCGATTCATAAAACTTTGTGCAACCGACCCAGGCACAAGTCCAGGTGATTGCCCTCATTTTTCACTTTTCAGGTAACTGCATAAGAAGCAGGCTAGCAGTATCTCTCGTGAGATGTAAAACAAATTTTGCTCTGTCTAGTGATTGGCTGCGCAACAAAGTAGGACTGAGTGGACTTGTAGGTCCTTAACGTTTTACGTTCTGTTTTTCGAGTGCATTATGTAACATATATATATATAGTTATACTTATATATATAGATGCTATATATATAGTACTCATTATATTCTGTATAGCTACACTTTCGATGATAAGAGCTTGCCCTCAAGTACTTGTATGAGGTGGGAACTGAAAACATACATCATCTTTCTTCGTTTATAATGTTTTACAGTACCATATTTTGTTAATATAAATATGAACTTAACAGGAAGTGGCTGTCCAGACCCCAGACGCCACAGCCGGCGTCGCTTGGGCAGGCATCGCCGCGCTTGGGCGCTCTGCCGGCGCTGCGGGAGCAACAAGCGGCTCAGTGACCCCAGGCGACGGCCACGAAATGCCGCCCGGAAGCGAAGCTCCGCAAGCACGCCTGCGGGAGGTCCACTGGAGCCGCCTGCTGCCCTCCTGGCGACCGGCAGAGCGCCCCCCGCGGCATGCCGCCCTGCTTGGGGTGGCGAAATGTCTAGAGCTGCCCCTGACTGTACACTTTGTATTCTGTGTTGTAATAGAAATCAATATATCTGAAAATGTAGAAGAAAAACCAAAATATTTAATAAATTTCAATTGGTATTGTTTGAGTGTGATTAATCACAATTAATATTTTTGAGTTAATCGCTTGTTAACTGATTAATCAACAGCCCTAATAGGAACATTGGAACAGCCCCATTATTTTCTGTGTTTGCTGTTTTTTTTATTCTTGATATTGCAGATCCAACACAAGTCAAAAAAGAGCTGGAGTCTGGTTTGTTTTGTGCAGCATCATTGGAACTATTTACCAAGTTTCAAAATAGAGGTGGATATGAAAACAATGTGGCTGTCCGTACAGTTCTGAGGGCCTAATCTGTTTTGTGGAACTATTAGCTAATGATGATGAATGATACATTGGGAGGAAAGAATACACAATGAATTAGCAGGGCTAGCAGTTGCAAAAAAAAGCAACGCCTATATACTTTTCATATGGAAATCATTGCTACAAGACTGCGTACATGATGCACTCTTGGCAAAGTGCCTGAAGCACATAGAAAAAGTTACAAGTTATTCTAAATTACAGTAAAGTCACCTCTACAAGGCAGCCTTCTGTTCTGAAATCACTCAGAAGTATTCCCAAGTGTACTGTGTACAAGTCGGCTTCAATGTTGTTACTGCCAGAGTTCCTTATCATGTAGATATACACGTCAAACAACTGATTTTTGTTGGTCTCTTGAATAGTGGTTCAGGACAGATATTACTGTACATTTGGGGATTTTTTTTTTTAAAGCACTGAAATACGTGTAAGTGCAATTCATTGTTCTTCACCTGTTAAAGCTTTGCATCATCCCTTATAGACGACATCCCCATAACAGACTCAGGAGCCAGAATTAAGTGATAGAACAGGAAGCTGCAAAGCTGTGTGCTTTCACCAATTTGGGAAAAGTTATCTAAAAAATACTGTCTGCTAGACCCAAATTAGTCTTTTCTGTGGAATGGTGACTTTTACCAGTACAATTCACTCCTCTCTCTCCAAAGTTTTCTTAAGGTCTTTACCCTCTCCAAACTCCTAAAGGAAGAGTAGAAAAAGAGACTAAATATATTGGGAGGGGGAGGGGGAGGGGAATAAGGGAGTGGGCCAGTAGACTAGCTTCTGCAATTTGAAAGATGGTAGTTGGTGTTGCTTTCCAACCAATATGTCTTTAATTGCACTCCAGCTGGGAGGCAGAAGCACTGAAGAATACAGTACATCCCTAGGGATGACTACCGAATTTAAAATGCAGTTCAATTCTGAAGGTAACACCACTGTCTTCAGTGGGATTGCACAGGTGCAACTGATTGGACCTTGTAAACAATTCATTAACGAAATACAAGTGAATATAATTCCTCTTCTAGTTGTGTTGGCTCTGCACTGCCAACAGGCAGTGAGGGTGGTACAAACATATTTTTCTCACGAAGTCATAAAGATTTGTTGAATAAGATCCTGCTCTTACGTTGTCTTGTAGAGTCATACTGACTGAATTTAGAGGTGGTCTAATGATGAAGCTGACTTGTACACAGTACACTTGGGAATACTTCTGAGTGATTTCAGAACAGAAGGCTGCCTTGTAGAGGTGACTTTACTGTATTTTAGAATAACTCGTAACTTTTTCTATGTGCTTCAGGCACTTTGCCAAGAGTGCATCATGTACGCAGTTAGGAAGGGTGAATTCCTTGAGCTGTAATAAGGATTGGTAATTGAAAAGAAGTGAGAAGAAATGTTATGTTTATGTTATGTGTATGGGATGGAAGAAGGGTTAATGGTCATTTGCCTCAGCAAACAGTGCTTCCTGCCATAGCCATAATCCTGAAGCAGTGGTACAAGACACTATTTCAGTCTATGTGAAGCCTTAAGGCAGTCACCCTCTTGTTCTAGACTATGCTCTTGGTCTTCTCTGTTTCATGATTGCTTTACCTGTTGTGGTAGGGAAAACGGTTTCTAATTGTAACTTTTAAATTAGTTTAGTGGGAGAAGGGACTACTCAAGATTACTTATGTTTTCAACATTGTTGACATCTGTGCCAGTTTATTAGTGATCTGTTACGCTGTGTCCAAACACCTGGTCTCTTGTGTATATATAACCTATACATCACACAAAACAGATTGGTTCTAAGAATCTGCTTTATATACTAACTTCTAGGGCAGTGATTTTTTTTCAACCTTTTTTCATTTGCGGACTCCTAAACATTTTCAAATGGAGTTGTTTGACCCGTTTGGAAATCTTTAGACATAGTCGGCGGAGCTCCATGGACCACAGGTTGAAAACCACTGTTCTATGGTGGTAACAACCTTTTGCGGACCTATTAGATGTAGCCTGTAGAATCCTAGTAGTCTGCGGACCATACGTTAAAAGACACTATTCTAGGATGTTCAAAAATAAAATCTCTGCCCCATGTTAACAAGTTGTCAAAGCATCTAGGGCCAGTTTTAAATATTTTCAATTTGTACTCAAGTTCTTGATTCAGTGTGGTTTTGCACAGTGGCAAAGAAACAGATTTGATTACTGGATTACAAGCACCATTACCATGTTTCATGGATTTGCCTTAGAAACACACAGTCTTGGTGAGACAGCTAAGCAGTATGGTAACAGCAAATAATCTCTCCTCTAATCTCTTTAATATAATGACAGTTACATTACACATTTTTAGTAATTTGTTCCTAATAAATGGGTCAGATTGGGGCACATAAGATCCTTAAGTCATGTTTTGATGCTTTCTGTTTCAAGTATTCTACTAAAACCAGATTTTATCTTTTTGTGTTCTGACAGCACGACACTTTATGCATCAGATTATCACAGGGATGTTGTATCTTCATTCTCATGGAATATTACATCGGGACCTCACCCTTTCTAACCTTCTACTCACCAATAATATGAACATCAAGATTGCTGATTTTGGACTAGCAACGCAATTGAAAATGCCTCATGAAAAGCATTACACAATGTGTGGAACTCCTAATTACATTTCTCCAGAAATAGCCACACGGAGTGCACATGGACTTGAATCTGATGTGTGGTCATTGGGGTGTATGTTCTATACTCTTCTTATTGGGAAACCACCTTTTGACACTGACACAGTCAAGAACACATTGAATAAAGTAGTATTAGCAGATTATGAAATGCCAACTTTTTTGTCAGGAGAGGCTCAAGACCTTGTACACCGGTTACTTCGCAAAAACCCAGCGGATCGTTTAAGTCTTTCATCTGTACTGGATCATCCTTTTATGTCCCGATATAACTCGGCACGAAGTAAAGATTCAGGAACCGTAGAAGATTCAATGGACAGTGGAAATGCCACAATCTCTACAGCCTTTACTGGCTCTTCCAGTGTCAGTGTAAGTGGTTGCTTGAAAGAAAAGAAAAGGCTCTTGGTTGGTCAGCCACTCCCAAATAAAATGACTGTATTTCCTAAAAATAAGAATTCCAGTGACATTTCATCTGTGGATGGAAGCAGTTCTTATAATCACTGGGGAATTCAGGGAAAAGAAACTGGCATAAGTGGTAGGGGAAGAACAATGCAACTTACTGAAGAGAGACCACATTCACGTTATCTTCGGAGGGCCCATTCTTCTGATAGGTCTGGCGCATCTCGTAGTCAGACTCAAGGAATATCAAACACTGTGGAGAGATGCCATTCCATAGAACTGCTTTCAACGACCCGAGTAGGAGTGATGGAAAATACAGAAAGATTTTCACCTGTAAACAGCTATGGTGATATTCCCCCTATATTTAAGGATAAGACTTCCTGTAGTTCTGGTTCTTTTGAAAAGCACACATCTCCACCTGTGAAACACCAAACACAGTAAGAATCAGTCTGATTTAGAATTGGCAGCTTTAAGATAAAATCTAGAACTATCTATTTTGTTAAATGCATAATGTTGTAGAATAAGCTATAGTAGAAAAACATATATTTAAATTTCAGTCAGCACAAATGCATTGTCTATTAGTGTTTTAAAAATGAGTTCCCCTCCTATATGTCTCTGTGAAAACTACAGGGTCCCACCATGAGGGGAGGAGCAAGTCTTGACTGCTGAAAGTCTCTGCAAGCGTGGCTTAGATGCCAAGTAGGAGGAGGATGTGGCTTCTGCCAGTATAGCTGTCTAGGGACTGCAGAGGGGTGGGGGAAGAAAGCCCCAAATGCAATGCTTCACCAGTAGCCATTGTTCTCTGCATGTGCAAGTTCCAGGGCTCTCATCCTGATGAGAGCCCTGGCTGGCTTAAATTTGTCAAACTTCAATTAACTAATAGATATTGTTTTATTGTTATACTATTTTAGACTATATGTATGGAAATAATATTTGCTTTTTTGCTATATTTGCCTGGTGCACCTGTCCCATGTTATCTGGAGTCTCCAAAGTTCTATATGATTCTCTTAGCCCCCGCCAACATGTTCTGTTACTGTCTCTGCATCTGGAATAGAATTACTCTTATGTTATACAAATATACAGTATAATCTTGTTTATGGATGTCACTTTTATTTCACAAAAGCTATGCTACTCATTTAGTAAAAGAGCCACTTTGTACAAATTTATTTAGCTTTAGGGTCAATAGCCAATAAATATTCATGTTTATTGTTATGGAAAGACTTACACATATTTGTGTATTTAGCTCAAATTATCTCTGTCCAATGAAGCCCAGTATTGGTTTATTAGAACAGAAGTCCCAGACTGAAACAATGCAGCAGTGGCTTGGAAGCGTACAGACAAATGGTATGAATTTTCAGAATGTTGTTCTTTTAATTGTCAAGTTTGCATGACCTATACAAACTAAAGAAATGCTGTTACTTGCCCCAGGCATGTAATTACTTACTTGTCTTATAAATTAATATTTCTTTATTTATGACAAAAGGACAAATCTAATTGTGTGGTGAAATAATCCTGTACAATGGGATGTACTGCTAATATTACAAAAGAAATTGGACATTAAATAGTGTTTGCTTTCACGGGGGGAGGCATGCAGTCTGGCTTCCTGGAGGAAACATGGGAGGGTATTTAAAATAACAAATTATTATGATGTGTTCCTTTGTGC
Source organism: Chelonoidis abingdonii (assembly GCF_003597395.2). Lineage (NCBI taxonomy): Eukaryota > Metazoa > Chordata > Testudines > Testudinidae > Chelonoidis > Chelonoidis abingdonii. The sequence continues at coordinate 46,580,567 of NC_133773.1, forward strand.
CCCCTTCAATATTTAAATGTTTTTCTATGCAGATAAACACATTATGAACTAAAAGTATAGTAAATGGTACAAGAATAACTGCCTGCAGTATCATAAGTGAAGCTTGATAGTCAAATTGTATATCACTCTGAAATGAGGTCATCCTCTCCTTTGGCTATCATCATTAACTCTGATTTTTTCATTTATTGTACTAATAAAAACAACTAGTACCAACAGGAAGATTATAGTACAGAATTTTATAGTCCTTCCTCATTGTTCAGTACTGACCAGAAGCAGAACAACTCTGCGCCTATTTAAATGGTGATTTGAAGTGTGAAGGGTAAAATTTTCAAAAGCACTTAAGTCCCACTGATTTTTTCCAACGGGATTTAAGTTCCTGAATGCCTTTCGCTTTTTTGAAAATTGGACTCTGGTGCTTTTGAATATTTTTACCCTAACTTCAATATTTTGGAGATACTGAGGTGTCATTCTTTAAATAACATAAAAATGTTTTGTGTATGAGTGTAGAGTATGAAAGACAGATGATGATTAGAGCTGCAGAAGGGAAGGAGGAGAGAAATACAAAAGACACAGAAGGGAAGGAGGAGTTCTTTGCCATGCATTATATTACATCATATATACAAACTGTACATAATAAAGATGTAATTTAACCAAGAGGTTTAAATAATACAAAACCACTCATTTTTCTTTGTTTGATATTGCCAGACTCCCTTTCCCTTGGGGGAATTGTAACCATATGATATATAGTTGGAATTACCCTGTTCCTCATATAACTTAGCTATCTCTGCTCTCTCTCTCTTCTCAACTCCTCTTATTCTTTTTGCATTTGCTTCTATGCCATGGTAGAAAGGATGCATTCATTGTTTGAGTGAAGGAGAGAGATGAGGCCGATTTTTTTAAATATCAGCCTCATTTATTCAAATATAACAGTCATGGCCAAATCCAATATAAAAGCAATCTGTTCCCGTAGCTGAATGTGGGAAAATATAGCATAACTATTCACACCTACCAATATAATCTAAATTTCTAATCTACCCTTTTGCTGACATATTACATAAAAAGCAGAATATTGTAAATATTTTTTATTTATCGCAGTAGCATTTTCAAATATTCTATTTGTCTACTTTATAGCTAAAATAGAAAACACTTCTTAAAAAGTGCATTTGAGAAGTTCTTTTTATTCTATCAAGAGTTTGCCATATTGTAATTTCAGTAAAACTTGCTACTCCTTTTAATAGTAGTACATATATTACCTGAGTGGTAAATTAACAATATTTCTTTCCACCGAGGAAGATCAAGTTTGATTCCTGTTTTAAATTAAATAAATATTTAGAAGTGTACTAGTAGTGGTATAATTTGGAAACAAATCATTCAGAAATGCTGTTTCAGTTAAGGTACTCTGCACCCGCTATATTTAAAAGGCAGTGATTGACACATTAGTCACATAGTGGAATTTATTTTAAATTGTATTGGAGTTCAATACATCTTTCAAATTTGAGTCATTTTATTTTGGAGTAAACTAAAATGACACACTGATCTCAGCCTAGAAATGTTACTCAATATTGAGGGCTAAACCAACCTTTCTTCTTCAGTTACTTAGTTTTATTTTTTAAATTTTAGTTATCTTGAAAATTTTTTAAAGACCATGAAATAGTTCCTTTCTTTCTATTCCACCTCTCTTTGCCCCTTAAGAACTGAGAAAACTCTTCCAAAGTAATAAATTTCTTAACCCTTTAACTTGAACACAATGCTATTTTTCAGCTCAGCTGAGAGAGCCTTTGGATCACATCAATACTGATAACACAAATGGAGGTTTCCGATACCATCTAGGTGTGCAGCAGGAAACATCAAGAAATGCTTGGAATGGCTTAAAAGATAAAAAAAATCCCAGTACTCCTATTGACATTGCACATTCTATAAATGAGATCAGTACAAAGAAATATACCTCTGGACTTCAGTGTAAATCTGACAAAGCTCAACCATCATCTGCATTTGGTCTCTGTCCAACTTCAGAACAAGGAAAAGTCAGGGGCAAAGAACTACTAGGACATCAGAAACCTACACTGCGAAGTATTGTATCTCCTCTGAATGCTCACAGGCTAAAATCAATCAGACAAAAAACAAAAAATGCAGTGGTATGTTTTGTTTTTTGAAATAAAAATAAATATTTATGGATTAAGTATAGTGAAAATGGAGATCCTTTTCTTTTATGCAATTGCTCAGTGAAACTGGTGTGCTCACATGCTTTCTAAGATGTCTATTAAAAGAAACCAAAGATTAGTATGGCATGGTAAATCTCAGTCTTCATTAGTATGGTAAACTTCAGTCTTCATATAATCTAATGCCATTACTGATTTTTGGCACAAATGTTAGTGTTGTTTCATTCTGAGTTTACAAGTAAAAGAAAACTACAGCCTGACACAAACTAGATATATTAAAAATAGGCATGTTTTTCTAAGTATTTGAAAAATGCACACTTTAACTTTACAGGTCTTGTTTTGAATGTTAATGTGACGAAATTAAAATGTGCACATGGTTGTAATATAAAACATTTCCTTTTAAGCTATGTATCTGAATTGGAATTGAAGAGAATAGTCTTGCTCCTTCTCTCACAAACACTCTTGACCTCTTTTCCTCATTACTTTCTTTTTTCTCTCTTCTTCAGAAATAAAGTTTTCAGTCCCTGCTTATCTCAATTTCTTGTTTTTCTCATTCTTGTCTCTTTTCCTTTGTTTCTCTTACTGCTTCTCCCCCCCCCCCCCCCCTAGCCAAGTCCTGCTCCCCCTTTCCCCTCCCCCTTCATCCTCCATCTGTTCTTTCTCCTCCCTTACCCTAGTATTTGAAAAGGTATTAGGGCTGATCTACCTCCTAATTTCTGATTGGTCACTTCAAGAAGCCACACACTTGGCTATATAACTCTTTGTTCATGCTGAACAAGCATTAGAATTGTCCTAAGTAGTAGCATTACCTGTACAAGTTACTTCAGGGAGCACAAAATCAGCTGCTTGATCTTCGTAATACCATTGTTCATTTTTTTTATGAATTTGCCATAAACATGGAGAGGGAGGAAACAAATACTTTTCTGAAACGTTTGTGGGGGGGGGGGGGGGGAAGTATAGTCTCATCTGGGCAAGAAATTAAATTTTAACCTGGCTTTTATTTTTTGTGTGTGTTATAGGTGAGTATTTTAGATGCAGGAGAAGTGTGTATGGAGTTTCTAAAGGAACTCCATTCCCAAGAGCTTGTGAAAGAAGTTCTCAGAATATCTTGTGATGGAAGTGTGGTGAGTATTAATTTAACTTAAATTGATCATTTCCATTTATTACGAATATCAAGTGACTATAGTATTAAACTGTTCAGTATATCACAAATAAAAGCAATAGCCTTTAGCTATATTAACCTTAATTTGAGTATCAGTTTGTTTAGAACACTTTTTATCCTTTTGATAGCAGTTGAATATTTTGCATCAAGGATGGGTGCGAAACTGAAGATATTTTCTTCTTGGGTAGTGCAGCCTTTGAAATGCAAGTAGCAGACTGATTTGTTTCTGTTTTTTTTTTTTTTTTAAGAGACCTCTGATTTTGGTTTTAGATCTAAAACTGGCTAAACTTTTAGCTGAAACCTGCCAAAATAAATTAAGATTGCTTAGACAGAGGAATACAGTAGCTAAGCCTTGCATTGTGTAACTTCCATCCACAGCTTTCAGATAAGGAATATTGTGATATGCTGTATAGCAATATAACTATAAGATTTTTGGGGGCTTTTGTTAGATCACAGTTTATCATCCAAATGAAGGAAGAGGCTTCCTTCTTGATGATGGACCTCCTTCTCCTCCTGAAGATGTTGTTATGTACAACTTTGACAACTTGCCAGGTAGTGTAAAATTTTCTTTTGTTTAAAAAAAAAAAAAAAAAGGTTAAAAGTATGGATTTTTAAAAAACTTTGTGCATGGTTGGAATGAGTACTAGCTTTTAAATACTTTGAATACAATGGAGAAAATGCCTATTCATTTAGGAGCAAGACAAAAACTAGAGCTCTAATTGAAACTGACTACTTTTTTCTCGTTTGAAATGTAATGAGACTGCATAATGCTGTGAGGTAGGGTACTGGTCTTCATTTAATGACTTAGTTATAAGGAATCACTTATTTGCCCACATTACATCATAGTGGGATGGGTAAGATTGAAGCTTTTTTATTTTTTTTGGAGTCTGGTATTCAGACTACTTGAACTTGAGGGAGGGAAAGGTTTCTAAATAATCTTCAAAGCTGACAACCTAACCTCTACTTCTTTGTGGCCATAGTTTGAGCCTGAGTGATTATTAAAGCATTTAAGGCAGTACTTCTCCATATATAACAATTGAGTAATGTATTTCACTGAATGGTTAGTACAGCAGCCTACTTTTTGCTTTAAAGATCATTCATTGACTTTACCAAAACCATCTTGAAAATATTCATAAAATGTGTCCATTGATTCCTAAATTAAAGAAATCACTAACATATGCTTTGAATGGTATTAATATATGAATCTACAGAAACAATATATTCCACATGGATATAAATGTCCTATACTGGCCTAAGTTCAAAAAAAAAAAAAAAAGAAATTGGCAGGGTAAAACACTTAAATAGCTCTGTAAAATTCTACCAGGTAAGTCCTTGAAAGCTGACTTCCCCCATTTTCAGGTAGTGACAGCTAGACAGTGACAGACCTCACAAATTAAAAATAATTAATTTATAATTTATAAATGTATATATTTTCCTTCTGAATTAATCAATTAAGAGTTTTAAATCTTCTTCTTTTAGAAAAGTACTGGAAAAAGTACCAGTATGCAGCCAAATTTGTACAGTTGATAAGATCCAAAACACCAAAAGTTACCTTCTATACAAGATATGCTAAGTGCATGTTGATGGAGAATTCACCTATTGCAGATGTTGAAGTTTGTTTTTATGATGGTATGTATTCATATGGAGAATATCTTTAGCTTTTTACTGCAACGATTTAAACCTTATTAGCAAAATTGTACTCAAATCCTGGTGATCAAAAAGAAACCATGTGTAACTTCAGGCTTTATTAAAAATTTTTTGCCTAAGAACAAATCGTGAACGCTTCCAAGTTTAAAAAGGAAAGAGTATTAGAATTTTTTAAAGTACCGTATATATTTTAGTATTTTGTCAGTTGTTTTTCACCCTAGCACACAAGCCATTTAAATATTTAAGTTACAATATCCACTATCTCCTGGCAGATTCAATTATCCAGTGCTTTGAGAACGCACCACAAGAGTGGTGTTTAACTACTGTCACTCTCTTTGTGAATTATCTTCCTCCCTACCTGTGATTGTTTCTCATTTTAGATGTGTAAGCAGTGTGCTTGCTTTTAGATTTTCCCTGTCATTATCTAGGAAAAATTGTGGCATTTTTAGTAGAAACCTCAAGAGCAAGGGATCCAACCATGTCTCTAAATTACAAATAAAGAAAAGATTTCAGGCCAAATTCTTTTCTGGTGTAAATAGGCATAGCTGCATTCAAATACAATGAAGTCAATCTTAGGCCTTTCAAAGCAGCAGTAGTTGTAGTTACTTTTTTCTTAAAGATTATGTAAGAACACAAAATCAGTATTCAGGTAAGTCCACTTTTCAGTAGCACTGCTGAGAAGCACCTGTTCTGCAGAACAAGCTCTTGTTTTCTTGTATGTAAGTGGCCCCTTTCATTTAATTAAGACAAATAATGAATATATTCTTCATTTTTGTTTCAACAGTTGTAACACGAGCACTATTCTCTAATACTTGATTTCATTATCTTAATGTCTTGAGTTGGAATATCTTAACACAGTGGTTCTCAACCTTGCCAGACCACTGTACCCCTTTCAGTAGGCTGATTTATCTTGTGTACCCCAAGTTTCACCATTTAAAAACTACTTGCTTACAAAATCAGACATAAAAACACAAAAGTGTGACAGCATATTCTTGAAAAATTGCTCATTTTCTCATTATGATATAATTATAAAATATATCATAAACCAAGGTAGAGAAATACTGCTATAGTATATACAGAAGTATAAACAAGTCATTGTATGAAATTTTTGTTTGTTCTGACTTTTCTAGTGCTTTTCATGTAGCCTGTTGTGAAACTAGGCAAATATCTAGATGAATTGACATGCCCCCTGGAAGAACTTTGTATATCCCAGGGGTATGTGTACCCTTAGTGGAGAAACACTGTCTTAACATAAATATTTAAGTAGTAATTTAAAGATGAAGTGGGGGTGCTATGAAATCCTAGGCCAGATCTCATGTATGTATATTTGGTGGTGGTGGTTTTTTAAATGCATGGCATTTGCACAGGAACTATGTCTGATACTGAATATACACTAATACATTAATATATGTTAACATTATAGTTGACCTATTTAAGTTACTTTTTGATTTCTCCTAGGTTTAGAGTTCATCTTGGAGTGAGTTAAAGGAATGGATATGTTTCTCTTTGCAACAAGTCTTACATATATTATTTCTTGACACTTTCTGAAGAATGTAGCAGCAGTAATTTGCTGTACTTGGTAACTTTTGATATTTTAGAGGAAAAATGATTAGACTTTGTTTTTCTAGGGACAAAAATACACAAGACAGCAGGTATTACTCGAGTGATAGAAAAATCTGGGAAATCCTACACTTTGAAAGAAGAAAGTGAAATTGGCCTGAAGGAAATACAAATATATATGGATCATGCAAATGAGGTAAATATTTATTGTATAGGCACCTCTGAGTGCAAAGTGCCCACTTCTAAACTTGCAGCCTTTTTCACCGAGGTTGGCTCCAGGACTATGTTCTGTCTTTTTGGTGCCTACTTTTCTCTTTAATGTTATGACTTTCTAAAATGCAATCAGACTTTATAAAGAAATGCTATCCCTATATTTGATTAGTTAACTTTCAATGTAAATTAAAGATAATTGTGAAAAGAGCTCTGTTGCTTTTTCTGCAAAGCAGCCTTGCAGATAGGTGAAGGAGATCTGTTTTAAGCAAAAAGTGCCACTAATCTGCCCTTAGTGGAATACCCATTTACCAATTAACCTTTCAGGCCCCATGTCTCCCAATAAGCAGTCACAGGAATAATCAAACCACCTCTCTGTGGGCTTGGGAATAAGAAACCAAGACCACGCACCCACTGTGTGCATTTCCACTCCCTACCCTCATTTTACTGCAAGCTTCCTACACTGGGATCCTGCTTCTCTCTCTTACCTTGGCCTGTGAGATGGGAAAGAGGGGGTGGTATGGACTTTGGATCTTGCCCTATAGGGGCACGTTTTCAGTGCCCCTATAGTGTGTGATCCTAAGTCCATTGAAGTTAATAGAATTCTACGGGTCTTCAGTGGGCTTTGGAGCAGGTGCATGGGAGTGAGCTCTCGAGCTAAAGGAGAATGAGTTGAGCTCCCCCTGAAGGCACAGCAGTGCGTCTAGGAGCTGCTCTCTATTCTGCTAACAGCAGAAATGCTGCAGCCTTGTCAAAACCAATTTCCTCTGTACCAGTAAGCCTTAGCAAGGCTGTTGCAAATGCCAGACACACCCATCACATTAAATAGTCCATGTTACAGATATTTATGTAGCACTTTCATGTTCTGAATATAAACTAACTTCTTTTTTTTATTTTGATATTTTTTTTCTTCACAAAACTAGGGTCACCGTATTTGTCTCGCATTGGAAGCTGCTGTTTTGGAAGAAGAAAAGAGAAGTGAAAGTGTTCCCTTTTTTCCAATAATTGTTGGAAGGTAAAAGTTTATTTTAAATTGTAGCAAAATTGGGTATGTAATCATTTAAATATATCTGGATTAATAGACTCTCCCTCATTGTACAAAATACAATTAGACTGCATGCAGGTGAGTTAAAGAAATCTAGATCAAAAGATACCAAACACATATGAAATCTGAAGTTCTTGAATGAGTGGTGCTATAAAGTGCTTCATAAACACAGCCCAATTTTACAGATAACCTCTGTTGCTCTACTGTCCTAAGTAACTTGTCTCAAGCCACACAGTCAATTGCAATTAAGAGAAACCAGGTTTCCTGACTAAGTCCATTGCACTTCACACAGTTATTCCCAATAAGAAGATTCACCAAGACCTTTTATTCTTGTGCTATTTTTAATTTCCAGGAAGCCAGGCAACACTGAATCTCCAAAGGCTTTGGCACCTCCCTCTACTTTAGTAGATGTAAACTGCGCAGTGAAAGATGCTACCTCAGCAGATAGAAATATAACTGTGAGCTCTACTCCTTGTCATGTTCCCAACATAAATCCTTCTGTAAGTAAACAAGTATGTAGACTTGAGGATTGCTGTCTAGTTAGAATTCAGATACAAAGGTACATTTTTATGGATTTAACTGTGTACCTACCAGATTTGATTACAAATACAGTTAGATTAAAATGTTTTATGACACAATTTCTTTGCTTGTCAATTTGTAATTAAAGCTCTTGATCTTCACCTCATTTGTTCTGTCTAGGTATTGTAGGAATCTGAAATAGACATGTCATGCAGTGCCTAACAGCTGTAGAGCACAATTTGATACCCTTACTTATGAATTTATTTTGCTAAATATAAAAGTATTTTAATTATTGCAAAGCACTATGAAAGAGTTGTCTGAGGCACCTTCTGGTTTGGATGTGCTAGAAATGTCTCATAGGATATAAACAAGCATTCAAACTACGATTCTGGGACATATCATCAAGGTTTTTTAAAAGCGTGCAGTTTATATGAAGCTTTGTTGGTATTAGTGTTATCTGTATATTTAAAAAAAAAAGTCCAGCATGTCAGAGGCCCAACAAGCTTAAATAACTGAATCAAGAAGCAGGAGCATCTTGTATGTTACCTCCTTTAAAAGTCTGCTAGACAAAAATACGTTAACACACTGAGACTCAAAGAATAAGAACAATTTGCTGTATTTCTCTCTCCTGTTTGTTTCTCTTAGTTATTGGTCAATTGATCATCTCAGTGAGAAGTATTCTTGTAACTAACATGTTCTGAAGCCTGTTTATGAAGTAGAGAATCAATGTAGTTATGACAGTAGGAGACTCTGGTTAAGGGGAAATAGGCTTAAGTAGAAGGGGGAATCTGCTCTCTCAAAGTACTTACATTGTATAAAAGAGGCTCTGTTACCAGTCCTTTAGTTCAGAGGATGAAGAATATAGTGAAAAGTGTCAATTGCTGGTTTGTAATCCATGCATGCTGTAGAGTAATTAAAGTGGTCAGATGACATACATAGGCAACTAAATATTTTAACCAGGAATGAAGGAGCATAAACATCTAAGGTTTTTATTGCTAAAACTTAAGTGATCATGGTCTCATCATTAGTAAGGACAACAGTGTTGTGCATTTGTGTGTTCTATTTTTAGATATATGAAGGCTCTGTGTTCACCACTACCATTCCTGAAACAAACTGCTCCTCCAATCAGCAAAAGGAGTGTAGTCCAAACTCAGCCCAGCTTTTAAAATCTGTCTTTGTGAAAAATGTTGGTTGGGCTTCTCAGGTGAGTAGTGAATTGCTGATAAAGTAGATTAGTCCACTTTTTATTAGACTTGAAATTAAGTATTTTTTTTAACTAGAAGGAATAATTAATTTTGAAAATGTATTTAGGCTTCACTTGCAAGCAGGGAGTACACAGTAAGTTTAATTAAACTACAGTTTTGGTCACTTTTTGAAGGCAGATGGGTTGGAAAGTACAGGATAGGGCAATAAGATGATGATGGGGAGGTTAAATATGAATGAGGAAACCGGGAACTAGCCTTGAGAGAAGACCTGAGTGGAGTATCAGCTAACCAGTACGACTTATTGAAGTTTAGATGAACTGTTTAAGACAATGGAAAAGTCCAAAACTAGTGGAGATAGATATAGATATATAAACATCTACATGGAGAGAATTGACATAACAGAGCTTCTCTTCTAGAGTGGTATATACAGAATGATCTCTCCAAGTGGATGAGTCAACTAATACTATCCTTTTTAAACAATAGAATGACACTGAGTTAGTGGGTCACTTTTGTACTTGTCATTAGTGGGTATTGTTCTGGAGGAGGAATTAGGAGGGAATTTTCTGTTCATTGTTGGATATGTGGTTTCTTTATCTGGCACAAAGACCATAAAGGGGGGGGAGTTGAAGTTTAGAAAACAGCAAAATTGTTTTACATAATCCAGACATGAATTCATGACCTGCTTCTGGTCCTAAATGAGTCAGTAAACTTGTGTAGTAATTTGTCTAATACCACATACTGTAGAACCAATAGCCATATAAACTAACCTTGTATTAGTTTTTGTACAAATTTTATTGCACAGTTCTTAGCTAAATTGTCTACTAAACTTAGAGTAAAATTTCCACAAGTGCTGAAGTCCTATTTTTCAAATCTGCCTAAAAAGCCCTTTGAAAGACAATGAGGCTTGGGCTCCTAGGTGACTTCAGCACTTGTGAAAATTTTACCATAATCTTCTTAAAATAGATAGTTATGGTATGCGACTTTAATTATTTGAAGTTTTCAAGCTGTAATAACTTTGGACACATCTCTTGTCAGTTGACTAGTGGAGCAGTGTGGGTTCAGTTCAATGATGGATCCCAGTTGGTAGCACAAGCAGGTGTCTCTTCTATCACTTACACATCTCCAAATGGCCAGACAACTAGGTGAGTCTTAATTCTATAAGCACATAGATTACCTTCAAACTAAATGGAAATACAAAATAAACTTTGCAGTTGGTATCTAATGTTGACCTTTCACAGTTACTATTTTTTAACTGTTACAAATGTTTACTTTAATTAGCATGTTACGGAAATGAAAACCATCTCTTTACTATAGTTTCATCATATGAAAACTACCCAAATGGTCTGTGTGTAGTACTATGTCCATAGTGTGTAGATAAAAACTTTACTAGCATTGTAGCACAAAAAAACCCAAAACCCAGATGTGTGTAACTTCACGTGTGTTTTGATAATCGAGTAAGCGTAGGAATAGCAAGCACATAGTAAAATGTATCCTCGGTCAGCCCTGGATAAGATGGGAATGGGTTCTGTCCATATATCTCTTCAGTATGAGATTTTATTTATATTGCTTGCTCAGTAACTAGAGGAAGCTTTAATGAAAAGAACTATATCCATTTTTCTGAAAACATGTCCACAATTTCCAAGTTCAGGGAATGCCCTAGTAAATTAACTAAACTACATTAAGTGTAGAGACCTGATGATCTCAGCCCAAACAGTAGATGTTCTATTTTGAGTCCCAGGTGACAATGGCAAATAAGTTTTTTTTATTGCTGTTCAATTAATAAAATTAGGTATTTCACACAATGGAGTGTACAGTAAGATATCCATTTGGATACTGTATTTGCAGTTAGCTGCTCAACATTTCTCTCGTTTTTATCAGGTTATTATATAATCTCTACAGTTCTGAACACAAGAATTCTTCAAGTAAAAAAAAAATTACACAAATTTACTTTAGGTGCTCAAGACATCCAGATACATATTTAGACAAATCAGTAAGTGACTTGACTTTAGAGAGGCTGAGCACCCACAATTCCTGACATTAAGTTAAGGATTCACAGATTCCTAACTTGACACCTAAGTTTGAATTCTTTAGTATCTTAATCTGCTGAAATCATATATGGATGTTCTGGACATAGAAACTGCTTCTACTACTTACTTGTGTAACTTCCTCCACCTGCTAGGTATGGAGAAAATGAGAAATTACCAGAATACATCAAAGAGAAGTTGCATTGTCTGTCTTCAATTCTTGTGATGTTTACCAGTCCAGCTGGCCCCCACTGATGAACATAAAGCAACATTTTGGGCTAGGCGGCTTAATAAATAACTTGCTGGCATTCAAGCAAAATGACTAATTTACTCAGCTTACCAGAAACTCTTATAGTTAAGAAATTCTACTCAGCAATGTCTGCTAAACAGCAGGAAGGAAAGGGTTGCTATTACGTCTAGCCAGTCATTTGTGAAACATCTTACAAATGTGTAATACTTTCCTCAGATAGAGGACACAAAGTTGTTCTACATAATAGATTCTGGGCAATCTCTGAGACTAACTGATTTTTCAGGTAAAGAATTCCTGAACAATCAATCAGAACTGTACATAGTGTCCCCCCTCCCCCACTGCTCATTCAATGCTGGCAATCGAAGAACAAGCATTTGCACTGTTGAAATATTTGTACCTGTAAATAACTTGTATTTTATGTGGCTTACAAGTAATATATGTAAAAATATACATTGTTTTATACTTGTTTTATATTTTTGTAGCAACACTTTCTAATGAAATTTCCCTGCAAAAGCATTTTATAAAAAAAAAATAAATGCAGTGGTAATTGTCCAGATCATTTGGTTCATTTAACAAAACCATTGCCTAGGGCATTCTCAGATGATGGCACACTGTGTGGGGTGTGTGTGTGAGAGTAACAAGGTACAACTTTAGTTGCAACATTCTGACATGGAATAATGTCCATGGGCACCTTGCCTCTGATTTTGGCCCACTGAATCCAAGGGTGTATAGGGACTGGAAAAAGTGCAGCAGAATGGTGTAGAAATGCCAGGCTTATTAGGCCACACTCTACTTCTAACTTGCATGCTGAGAAGCTGAAAAAAATTCAGGTTGCACCTGCTTGTGATCATTATATCGAATTTATACTTCCTTTGGGTATAGATCACCTCTGCACTGGGTCTAGTACGATGGTGAATTCTTCTTAGATTTACAGAATTTCTGAATTTCCCCCCCATAGTAAGTACTATGCCAGTTACTTTTTACATTGTAAATGCTGTTGTCGTTCAAAGTATAGCTACATGTAGCTTTTTTCCTAATTCAGACAATTTCAAGATCATCATGTACTGGGATGGGAGGACTAGGAATCAGCTCTGTAAGTAGAGTCAACCAAAGAGCGTTAAATCTAAACATACTTCTGTAGTGTCATTTTAATTCTAGCTAGCTTCCTAGGCAAAATGAATTAGTACAGATAAGCAAAAAATATAGCAACACGTTGACCTTTATTAAAAATAAAGATCCTTAAAACTAGAAAAGTATAAATATAAATGTATAAATATTCAAATACTACACGTTCTTAGAGCAGGGAGAATTTACTGGTCACACTTTCTGCATTGTAACTGGAAAATTCAGTGTGTCTAAAAGTGAAGTCTTTCTAAAGCAGGTAATATCTTAAATAATAAAGTTGTTAGAGAAGAGTGTCTTAAACTTAAATTAGCTAACACCACTGTGGAAAAGTATATATTTTATATCCCGGATCAGTGTCAGTATAAGGAAGGATTATTGACGGTTGTGGAATTTGTAATTAATTAAATTAGTTACACTATTAATTCAACTGGTGGAAGGTGCCCTTGGCCTAATATACTAACCTCTTCTCCATCAAAACTGAGCTTGCTCATGGTTGGCTCATGCCACAGAACTAGCAGTCTTTTAGGCCTGACCTTTTTAACAAGCAGTTGTGGAGCAGAACAAAATGGAGAAAGCTGTCAGGACTGCTGTATCTATCTGCCCTGACTATGTTGTATTGCTACGCTTGTATATACACTTGCAGTCAGTCACATGTTCACCTGAAAGTGTCATACATTTTTTTTTTCCAGGGGGTGTGTGGGTGGGGTTAGAAGCCTCAAACCTTCACATCTAAAAGTCTTAAAACTCATAATGAAACAGTGTGTTTGGCTAGTCTTGGAAGGATGAGGGGGATAACATGGTGATGATACGTCCTAAAAGACTGGCAATCTGAAATTTGTCCCAATATTAATAAAAGCAAATATTCAATTTTCACTTAAGTTAGCCAATATCTACATGCATTACTTGAAAACTTGTTTGTGAAATACTCAAATTTTGTGGGTTATTCTGTAAGATGTCAATCAGTTGTGATGAAATTACAGTATCTTCAAGTGCTTATGTAGTTTACAAGTCATTCCTATTTGTGTATTTGTTACCCAGCTGTTTTTTGAAAATCCCACCCTTACTGTACATCTACCAGAGGGAGAGTACTACTTATTTATTGATCAATAGGGAGAAGCTGTAGGAAAGATATGTAGGTACTCTTCTATCTTTCTCACAATCCACATATGTAAACAGTCACATATGTAAATTGGTCTTTGGATTTTACTTTTATTTAAATGGCTTTGAACAGTTTTGCTGACCTGGGAAGCCAAGCACTGAACTGATATTCCTCAATGAAGGATGTCTGGCTGCCTTAGAGCTTTATACATCTATGCTGTCTTTCAAAACTTGAAACTATGATCTTAAATAAATGAATATGGTTGACTTTGGTGAATGGGGAAAGAGAAACCAATTAGCCTCTTGATTAAAAGATATATGCAGGGGCCTTGGTGTTTTAGAGAATGGGTTTTAATCATCTGATACTTGTATCTATTCAGAAGCTTTACTTTGAAAGCATTAATTTTTTGGTTAACTCTCTAAAGAAATTCCTTTAACTGTAAAGATATTTTAAGCTACTCATTCATTCAGTGTACAAGTCTTTCAGAATTATTTATGGTATTGTGAAACAAAAACAAGACTTTTGCAATATTTAATAGAAAGGTAGAATGCCTAACAATTTAAATCACAACACACTTAAGTTTTACCATTTCTGCATATTAGGAAATGCACTTTTCAACACTCAGCCTACCTCCCTGTAACATTGCAACTTAGCTTTTTGTCCTGAAAAATTCTCATGACTAGGAGTAGCATCTGTTTTAGATCAAGTGTCAAATTAACGGCAGGTAATGCAATGTCCCTCTTCATCTTATTGTATTGTTCAATTCTCCTTTTAATGGTAAGTTTATTGGGAATACAGGAAGCTTTTGTAGGTACTGGGTGGAGTTTTCATGTCTACAAATCCCAGCCATTAAGGTTAAGTCAAGTCTCATTTCTGCTTAGATTTTTTTACTCACTTTATTCTAGCTTCAGTCCTGTTAAGCATTCTGTTCTTGATGATTGAAAGTGGAATGACGACATTACTTAACCTTTGCTGCATCTGAAGTCGCTGCTTCTCAGGTCAAAGCAACCTTTGAGATGCTCTATTACAGCTGCCCTGTTACTATTCAAGACCACAAATGGCTAACATACTTTTCTGATAGGCCAACTAAACCAAAGGGGCATGACACGACAAGCAATACCTCAGTGGTCTGAGCACTGGCCTGCTAAACCCAGGGTTGTGAGTTCAATCCTTGAGGGCACCAGTTAGGGAACTGAGGAAAAAAATCTGTCTGGGGATTGGTCCTGCTTTGAGAGGGGGCATTGGACTAGATGACCTCCTAAGGTCCCTTCCAAGTCTGATATTTTAGAATTTCTCTTTAAAAGCTATAACTTACTCTTGGCTTTAATCAGAAAGGTGAGTCATTAGTTTGTTGTGGCCCTCTAAACACAGAAGATTTCAATTACCATTTCACAGCTCTTCCCTCGAGAACACTTAACATTAGTTATTTTATTAGTTACTTGGTGCTGGAATGCTTACAGTATCCTATTCTGTAGTACAGAAGCTTCGAGTGCACGCTCCTTTCCTATTTTAAAGGATCTTGAGCCTGCAGAGGGAACAGAAATTTTATGACCTCCCTTTAGTCAGCATTTAAAGTAACATTATTTCAGTAGTCTGTTCTAACCTTGGCTTATAGGTACTCAATTACGCTAAAATCAGCATACAGTTACATACTCAAGAGCAGCCATGGCTCTAATTTCAGCTACAGATGGATACTTCTGTTTGAAATACAGTTTAGAATGCATAATTCTTATCCATTACTGAATCTGATTTGATGTCTTTTCATAACTTTGTGTAATTATATAAATCACATTCTTGAACTTTTATGCATTAAATAATGATCTGCAAATAACTCATTTTAGACTGGGATTTTCACAGGAAAAGAGCTACCCAAAACCTATTAATATTCAGTAGGAGTTGGACACCAAACTCAAAGCTGTTCCTGTGAAAATCCCAGCCATAGTTTTTTCAGTTTAAATCACTCAAGGCTGTTGAAATATTTTGAACAGTTGCCATGCGCATCTATTTCACAATAAATTACAGGTATCTTGTTAGAACAAAATGTTTATTTTTCCTATTAGCTGTTGGTTAATCCACTGAAACAAGCTGCATGTCAGAAAACAAACATTCACTTATTTGATTAAAAGAGGTAGGTGTTTTGATTCAAAGTGCACATGGTTCAGTCAAGCTTGTAGTTACAAGAAGCTTTAGTAATCCTGATTCACAGAATCAAGGCAGCATTTTTTTTCTTTTTAAAAAGGGTGTGCTTACAGTATGGCCACTATCTTCCTACAACTAAGGCCTACGCTTGCCATTTCATTTAACACAAAGGTCTGACGCTTTTGGAAACTATAAACTCCAGCATGCACTACCCTAGCACTGCATTGTGATCAAACATAGCTTTCCCAATCAAGGAAGAATGTAATCTTTGAATAATTACATTAATCAAGATGTATTAGTGATTAGGCTATGCCTGCTTCACAGGCTCCATTGTCAGTTACAAGTACAGCTCTATAGGCTGTACTGAGGCACCCCTGATTAAAAACAAGACAATTACATATTTCTGATTTTCATTTTGCATAGCTAAAAATAAATCTACTGTTGCATCATTCCATATCTGACTGAAAATGCAGTAAGTCTCTTGTACGCTGCTTCCAGGACTAAGAGAGAGAATATAATTATTCCACAGATTAAGCTGAATGCCCAACGAGGTCCAAAATGAGTATATATTTGGCTCACAAACACTGGGCCCAGTATACGTGCTCCACTTCCAGAGGCAGTTAACCAGCCCATGTAGATACCCTGGAAAGGATCAAAGAAAAATGAGTTCATTTTCATGAGTTACTCTAATTACAACAGAAAACGTATATAAGATATCAGGAAAGACACTGCTCATTTTTCTGGACCTTTGGTCTATGACTATTACTTGGGATTTTTTTTTAAGCAATAAAAGATAAGCAGTCATAATCAGATGCCTGGAGAGAGATACAGTAAAAAGACTGATAAGATGCAACAGATGGATGCGAAAAAACAAGAAAAGGTAGAGAGAAAGGAAGCAAGTTACCTACAGTAAGCAGTGATCTCAGTTTACCACCTGATTAGTCACTGTAAGCTACTAGTGCTTTATAGGCATCATGGTGCTAAAGGAGGGAACTGAATAAATTGCAGCTATCTAAATCTACTCCTTTTGATAGCATGGACATGTTCATATTTATTCTTTATATTGCTTCACTGGTGTGAATGATGTTCCCCCACACTAATGATTAACATATTTAGATATAACAATGTCATACTCCAAAATAATCATAAAAATTACAGGGAAGTCTTTGGATCAATAGATTGAAGTTCTCACCTTCTTGTGTAATTTTCTTTTTCCTTTTTCATGAAAGGACTTTTATTAAATTTTAAAAACAGTTAAGATCACTGGAGATTTCTCTATTGTTGTAGAATGTCTTTGTTGCTGGCAAAAGCAACAAATTTAACCAATTCTTCTTACAGCTATGGCTGCAGAAGTGAAAAGTAGCTACCTTTCTCAGTGTTAAAGAAAATATCCAAATAGTTATTACTGCAATGTACTGCCGTAATGCAATTAAAACAATCAGATTTTTTTAAAAATTAGATGTCCTGAATGCAAGACAACTCTGACTACCAATCCTGGGCAGTAAAAAGGAACTGAGGTGGGTCTGGGGCGACTCTGCCCTTTAAGCCACCATGCAGCAGCATTGGACTGTTCAGAGTACACGTCACCTTGAGAAAAATCTGACTGGTGCACAGGGCATGTACACACCTGAAGTGGAATGGACATGTGCAATCACTCGAAGAAGAACTGAAAACATCAAACCTGCCAAACTCAATTATCTTATTAAAAACACAACTATCATTCTGTCTCCTATCCTTCCTCCCATTCCTAGACACAACTGCTGAATACCATGTAGCACCTGGTGACTTCACAATTTCAGACCAGGATATTTAAAATGAATCTTTCAAGTAGAAGCACAGGTGTAGAAAACAATTGCTACTTTTGCATCTTTGCTAGTGTTTTGAAGTGGCCCAACTGCATGAAGGAAACCTAATAAGTCCGACTTCACATACCTGTACCTTTGGAAGCTAGACCCAATGTGTTAATTAGATGTGTGTGGAGACAGAAAAAAAACCCCAATATTCTATAGCTCTCCATAATGCTATTTCCTATGCCATAAGAGCAAATGAACCTTTAGTTCCATTAATAAAATGTTTGATATACTGAAGTAAATAACATACATTTAGGAACAAAAAAGGAAGGTGCTATTTACAGGATGTGGCACTATATTGTGGAAACTAGTAATTCTGTAACGAGCTTAGGGACCATGGTGGATAACTGCTAAACATGAGCTCACAGTCTGATGCTGTGGCTAAAGCAAGCTTACAAGATTCTTGGATGCATAACCAATACAGCATTTGCGATGCCACTCCTGGAATAACATATCCAATTCTACTATCCACATTTCAAAAAAGGATGTTGAAAAATTGAAGAGAGCTCAGAGGAGAGCCACAAGAATTATTAGAGGACAGGAAACCCTGGCTTACAGTAAAAGATTTAAGAAATTTTATTTATTTGGCTAAACAAAGAGACGGTTAAGAGGTGACTTGTTCACAGTCTACAAATATCTACATGGGGAGAAGATTTCTGACCATGGAAGGATCTTTAATCTAGTAGACAAAGGCATAACAAGATCTAGTGTCTGGAAGCTGAAACTAGATAAGTACAGTGCACATTTTTTAATAGTGAAGATAATTAATCACAGGAACAGCTTATCTAGGGAGCTGTTGGATTGTTCATCACTTACTACCACTATAATCATAGGATCCCTAGCCATGGACTTGGATCCCGCTGTGCTAGATGCTATACAAACAAGACTGATGCTATTTTAAAAAACTATGCTCTAGTTCAACCACAAGATAAGTGTCTAGTGCAGGAATTATTGGGTGAAGTTCTGCATCCTGGGATATGCAAGTTAGATTAACTGATCATTCTGGTCTATGAATCAAACAATTTTCTTTCACAACTTTTCTTTAAAAAAAGTTACTTTCAGCAGATGTTTTAAATGGGTATGTTGTGTGTTGATAAAGAGCATTCAAAAGTAGAAAAAGTCATACGCATTCATTGTTTTCAAATGTCTAACAAACAAGACGATTCATCCCATAACCAACAAAGCAGTTTTGATAGAAAGACCAATGGAACAAACTATGGCATCAAGTATACATGTTACAGTAATAGCAAAATCTGAACAAATTCCCTAGCTTTCATTCTTACCTGAGGTTTTGGTCCTAGAATTTTTGAGTATAAAGTATAGGACATGACATTACAGACTGGATAGCCCAATCCTATCAGTATATCAGAGGTTATATACTGGGCCAAGTGAATCAATGGAGTGTACAGGCACCAGGGCTGCACAACAGAGCATCCTGTTGGCTCTGCTGTGTGATTGGATGGTAGTTGTGTTGTTTGGAGCTTCCAGAGAGGTGTAAACATTTCATTGAAGATGATTCTGGGAACAGAATTATTCTTTATATCTGTGAAATTAAGCAAGGAATCCCCATTTTAAAAAGATGTTAATTAAATGCTTAGACTACAGTTTAGCGTTATTTATAATTATACCTTCCCACTGGATATTGGGTAATTTTTTTCCCCAAGGTAACAAGATAAAGAATCCAACCAAGATAATCAGTAGGCCTCCATAGAGTGTAGCACGCTCACCAGTCCTGTTGAATAATGAAAACTGTAACTAAATAATACATATTCATGACCAAATGTATCTAAAAATAATCTACTATACACAAATACAAATCCTGTACAACTTATTCATATGACTAGTCCCAATGACGTAAGTGGAACTATTTGGTTCAAAGAATTTGGCATAAAGGAGACATAACAGTTTTCAAATATGTAAAAGGTTATTCTAAAAAGGACAGTGATCAATTGCTCTTCATATCTACAAAGTAATCTGCTCAGTTTGCAGCAAGGGAGATTTAGGTTAGATATGAGGAAAACCTTTTTAACTATAAAGATAGTTAAGCACTGGATCAAGTTATCTAGGTAGGTTATGGAATCCCAATTCTTTGAGGTGTTTAAGAACAAGTTAGACAATCACCTATCAGGGATGGTCTAGGTATACTTAATCCCGCCTCAGGGCAGGGGGCTAGACTAGGTGATCTCTAGAGGTCCCCTTGTAACCCCTACATTTCTATCATTTGCTCAAATAAGATGAGCAGAATTTGATTCAGATAATGAATACTTGACCTAAAGTTCCCCAGACTTTTCTGAAGATAAACATTTTCCTGTCTGTTTACATTAAGATAAACAAGAGCAAAAACCTGATGAGTGACTTACTTCTTAGAAATTACTTTAACCACCATGAAGACAATGACTGATTCAATGCCAATTGCACCAAGGATTATTCCATTATAAAAAACTGCTTCTTTCCTGGTCCAGGAATACATATCCATTGTCAATGGAGTAGCTATGCTAGGCAGTAAAAAATAAGAGAGACATTAATAAAACCTGTACAAAGGTTATCCCAGAACAGCCTCATCCATATAGTTATTCTCTATAGCAGTGGTCCCCAACCTTTTTGGCGGGTGCCAGACGAAGAACCACTGCGGCGGTGGAGCACCTGCCGAAATTCGGCGGCATTTCGGGGGCAACACCTCTCGATGATGCCACTTGCCGTGGACAAGTGACGTCATCGAGAGGCGTCGCCAAAATTCGAGAGCGACGCCTCTCAATGAAGTCACTTGTTGAAGGTAAGCAGCGTCATCGAGAGGCGTCCCTGCCGAAATTCGGGGGCGACGGCTCTCAGTGACGTCACTTGTCAACAGCAAGCAGCAGCATCGAGAGGCGTCCCCGCCAAAATTCGAGGGCAACGCCTTTCGATGACGTAACTTGTCGACGGCAAGCGGCGTCATCGAGAGGTGTCCCCACCAAAATTCGGGCGCGACGCCTCTCAATGATGTCACTTGTTAACATCAAGCGGCGTCATCAAGAGGTGTCCCCACCGAAATGCCGCTGAAATTTGGTGGCATTTTGTCGGGTGCTCTCCCGGGGGCCAGGACGCAGGTGCATTAAGATGCCCCCGTGGGCGCCATCAGATATGGTCATACAGAAGCCTTCCTCCTGACAAACAGACAAGAACATGCATCACAAAATGTTATAAACAGTGTACATTACTTATAACAAATCCTCTGGGCCTGACTTTCCATTCCATTATACCAGTTCTACACTGATGTAACATGAATTATTTCAATAGCTTCATGGTGCTGTACAATTAATACGTTGGAGAGGAAAAATCTGGATCTTTGCATGTAAAAGATAAATATTTAAGGCTGAACAGTAACTTATTTATGGTGTTCAAACTTTAGCTATACAGCTGTAGTTACTGTTAATGGGATATTGTTAGGATATAAATAATGAGAAGGGGAGGAGCTCACTGGAAATCAATGAAGGGGTGTGTAAAATGATGTAAATCAAAGATGATGTTTAAATGTGCCCCTTTCCTATGACTATGGAGGAGCAGAATCAATGGCCTATGCCAAGGGGTGGATAATTGGGTGTACCATGTATAAGGTGTTTTGCTAAAAACGTACATATTACTCGGGGGCACAATTACACCAGCCCCTAACCAAACTACACACATCTCTATGCTGCTATCTGGACTTTGGTGTACAAATAAATCTGTAAATCTTATTGCTGTAAATAATCGAACCAGGGCACTGCCTGATTCCATACCAAGTGGTTAAGCTGGTTTGGACAATAACTCATTTCTCTGTGAACATTCAGTGGACTTATAATGTGAACAAAAGCATGCAAAACCTGCAGGGGCAGCTTGTTGCAATTGCCAACAACTGAACACATTAAAATCTTGATCCAGTCAAAGGAGAAGAGGCAGTGTTTTGGTGGTGTCTCAGATATTGGACCATACTGCAGTGGTGAGGACTCGGTGTTGCTGTGAATTGTGCATTGTTAACTGTACTTGTGTTACGTTGCATATAAAAATAACCTATAAGTAATGTAGTATGCCCTCTCCACCCCGCAGTGTGCAAGACAGCCCGGACCCAACCTTCTCGGGCCCAATATAATGGGAAGTCTGGAACACTAATTGGAATAGGTGTGGTCTGCCCGTACGAGAGAAGGTGCAGGGCACTGTACTACACAAGGGGCAGTGGGACAAATGGAATATCGACACCTTCCACTTCGATGCCTGGCCCTATTAGGAAACGTGTTGCCATATGTCCTATGTTTTTCCAGAGATACCTGGCAGGAGGATCCCAAAAAGAAAAAGAAAAAAAAGGGGTGGAGTGTTAGGATATAGATATTCAGGCCTGTCTGCAAAGGCCTATACTTTAAGAATTGCGGTGTATTCTTATCACTTAACTAGTTATAGAGGTATAAAAGAAAGAATCAAAATCATTGTCTATCCGTGTAAGGGCCTTCTCTCACTGTGACAGTCTGAGGCCCTGTTTAGTCACACTGAAATAAGGCAATCTGGGGCTGTTAGGAAGGTGATCCGATCTATCACCACCAGAGAAAGGAAAGAGCCTAAAACATGTAAAAGGAAATTTAGTTTGATAGTTTTCTGTCTGGTAAGACCTCACTTATCAATAGACACAGCTGGAGAACCCTTATGTCTGTATAAATGTAGTTGTAAAATCCTCACTTCTGTATTGTTTTGTATGTTTATTTGCATGGTCTCTGTCTGGTTCTTTAATTGTTTCTGTCTGCTGTATAATTAATTTTGTTGGGTGTAAACCAATTAAGGTGGTGGGATATAATTGGTTAGATAACCATGTTACAATATGTTAGAATTGGTTAGTTAAATTTCAGTAAAGTGATTGGTTAAGGTATAGTTAAGCAAAACTCACGTTTTACTATATAGTCTGCAGTCAATCAGGAAATAAGGGAGGGGGAATGGGAACTGGGAATGGGGGAATTGGGATCACATTTTGCTAAAGGGAGGAATGGGAACAGGGGATGGGAACAGAAACAGGGACACAGGCAAGGCTCTGTGGTGTCAGAGCTGGGAAGGGGAACACTAAGGAAGGAAACTGGAATCATGCTTGCTGAAAGTTCACGCCAATAAACATTGAATCGTTTGCGCCTTTGGGTATTGTTGCTCTCTGTTCATATGAGAAGGACAAGGGAAGTAAGAGGGTAAAGAAATAAGCCCCATAGCAGATGTGCATTTGTTTCCTTTCACAAAGCAAAGAAAATTTGGCCATTATGTTGTAGTCACCAGCCCCTTTGCCACTGGGGTAAAATAGATGTTCACTTACTAAAATCCCCCCCCATTCATTTCTTCTCCTTCCCTTCCCTTCCCTTCATTCCACCAAATGATCTTCAATTGTAGTGATCTTCGATCTAACAAGAAAGGCTGGACACTACTGCCATCAAAATTATGCATTGCAATTCTGTTTCCATATAGCACTCCCAACCTTTGCCAGTGAAAAAAGCAAACTTAAGATCCATCAGAGTTCTATTGCATGCAGCAACTTATGTTCATTTAAAAAAAAAAATCATGTAATTTACCACTGTATACAGGAAAAACTGCTACATTTTGTCAAACTGAAGTCCGAATGGAGATATTTTGTAAATATCAAATACATTTTTATAAGACACACTCAGTAGGGAACAGAAATGTCAAATACGTGATATTATAGCTCAAAATTCTGCACACAAGCTTATCCCTTAAAAATTATGTCAGTTTGCCCATTTTAATGTACAAGAGTCACCGTAAAAAGATGTACATTTTCTTATTTTCCCTCATTTGTCTATGAAATCCCCCTATTATTATTATTATTATTAAGCACTGACTTGTCCTTTTTCAAGTTTAGGTTTATACACTGCAGTCACATCTCTTATTTAACATAGCTAGATACTTTAATCCTAAAGGATACTAAAGTACTTTGCAAACTGCACCTATATATAAGAATCGCTTTAACCACTATTGAAACAAGTCTGAAGTGGAATGCACTAGCCATTTACAAATGCACTACAGGGCTACACAATTTTTAGGACAGGAGGTAAAGGACAATGTATCCAACTGAAAATATTATTTCCCTTGCAGAGATTTGGTAGATAGAATTAAATTACCTCTATTGAAATCTGATGTGACACTGGTGTTTACATCTCAACTTGTGTGAGGAGCACAATGAAATCTTCAATAGCCACAAATGTTCAACAATTTGGGTTTACATTTCATTCAAAAGTTTAAATATAACGGTTCCTTATATAAAAGTACTACACAGTGATACTATGTGTTAAATTGATGTGTCACACTAAATGGAAGATATCATACAACTCAATTTTAATTATGGCTTCCTTTTGATGAGGTGGGATAATGCTTACTTATATTTCCAAAATATTTCGTTATGGTAATAAGTGCAACAGAAAAGCTGATGAGCACTTTATCTCTTCAAAGAACTTTACAAACATTAACTAATGAGTAACAGGAGAAAATTGGTAGACTTACGTTTCAAAGACAGCAAAAACAAACAAGATGACAAAAAAGAGAATGTTGGTTGCTACAACAGCAACCTGGTCAATGTTCCCTTGGGCATCCTGATCCACATAATCACTTTCTGTAAAGAAACATAAGAATGAACTAAACTGTGAAATTAAGAAGTTTTACAATTCAATTAATAAGCTCTAATGTTACTCTGTGGCTACAAGTATTAATAATATTATGCTTAATTTACAATTGTGACAGAGTGCAGGGTGCAAACAGGAGAGCCTGATCATTCAGTTATTACTTAGTTCCTCTTGAGGAAGCTGATGGGGGTAATTAGTCAATCAGGCTGGCTGGTTAGATGGTATACGGAGCCAATTACTCCCATCAGCCCAAGGCCGATAAAGAGACACGAAGGAAATGCCAAGAAAGGAGAGGGAGGAAAAGGGCTAGCTGAACCTAGTCACACAGAGGTGGGAGACCTCCATTCCCCTCAGGCACTGGTGAGAGGGCCAAAAGTTAGGTTAACATTGTAAATACACTGTTGACAAGGACTCTTGTGAAATGGATGGAGGGAACTCAAAATAAAAGGACACTCTGATGACACAACCATGGGAGGCTGTGCAGTTTCTGCAGGAAGAAGGCAGGAGAGGAGCCACGCCTCATGACATGAATCTTTCTGGGTTTGGGTATAGACAATTTTTGGGAGTAAATAATTTTATTTATTTATTTTTTTAAAAGAAGGATTTACATTTCAATTTTCCTTTACTTACATTTAAAAAATTGGCTCTGGCTAAGAGTGAGCATGATTTGAATGATGGTGGAAAGAGTATTCACCATTTCCTAGAAAATATGTAAATTACTGTTGATTTCTTCTTATTTGTGAGGGACAAATATTAAGTAATCCTGGAAAATACTGAAGATCACACTAAATAGAGAATCTGTTTCTTAATCAGCTTCTCCATAGCTCTATATTCCACAGATGAATTCCCAAGCAACAAAGGGCCCCAGCAACAACCTCCACAAAAATTTTCAACATGGCAGAAATGGTAGATTTCAAAGATTTTTGTTTAAATTTAATAAAAACTGATTTTCTGATTGTTTTCAATGATCTGTTATAACTTAATATAGAAAACTATAATATATGGTACTGAAATGGTTAAATTACCAATATAATGTTTCCTTTTAAAAGAGGGTTTATGATTAGCTGTCATTTTTCCTAAGATAGTATAAACCTATACAAGTGAATGGGATGTGCACACCATTTTAAAAAATTGAACTTTGCATAACAGGCTACACAAATGCTGTATGGTACATATTGTAGAGTAGGTAGGAGCTGCACCTTGTGCAGCAAGAACTGTATGTGAATTGGTTACCAATTTAACTTATATATATTACCTCTAATTTAAACCTAGACTTGTGTAACATTGATTTTAATAGGACTCTGTAAATTACGGCTCATACACAGTAAAACTGCACAACATCACACAAAATTATGTATACAAATGGTGGCTGGGTGTAGCTGATAAGAGTATCATTATGTGATCAGTTGGAACAAGCAGTTCAATCTCCACATCAATTTAATCCTTGGTCTCCATTGAGACAGTCAGAAGGTGACAAATTTAGAAGGAACTGTACTGATCATTAGCTCATCCCACATATACTATCACCAAAATGTCTCGATGGTAATAACTATTTCATTACCAACTTGGGCCAGATTTCAGTCAATCTGGAGACAGATGGTTCTGTATCCCATTACTAATTCTGAGTTGTTCAATCCACCACCCTTTGTAGTATTTCTATATTAAGGGTTGACTAATAAAAAACACTTTAATTTACTATCATATTGTTATAAAGTATAGAATGTGTCAGTTTTCAAAGAAAATTATTACCTTCTGCTTCAAAATTGATGCTTTTGCATGGTCTTCCTATGTCATCCACTTGATGTTCTCTAAAGATTGAAAATTGTTTTCATTAGTACAGTTTACCCAATTCATTTCTTTTGTACCAAGCCAGTTACATTTCTAACAATAAATAAATGGTACCAGCTTGTATCTTAACCAGTCTTCACACTTTTAAACACTACGTGCATACCTTAAGAGATTTCACTGGAATCTATACCAGTCTGGATACTTCTAAGCCCATTTATAGATAATCCTCTGTGAAGTTAATGTGGCACTCAGTTTTTTGTTCCATCTATTCAAGATGTATTTAAAAACAGAATCTGCAAGTATAAAGCCACCATATTTTAAAAAAAAAAAAAAAACTAGCAAAATTCGGATTTAAGGACGCAATTCAGGAAAGCATCCCTATTCCTAAAAATTTTTTAAGTGTGTGCTTAACTGCTTTCATGAATCGGGCCCTGAGACTGGCCCAACATATTTGAGTCCGCATTGCTGTGCCTTCGTACTGTAGAACATAGGATCCTTTCTGAGGGGTGCACAATACAGTGATTTCAGATATTGGTTCTGTTCAGTTAAAATTCTGTGTGGCTTTCTATGGTGAGAACGGCTCTACAAATTCACATATATTGGCTGTGAAATGGGATAACCTATTCAAGTTAGCACATATGCATCAAAATGGCAACATACAAAATAAAGTGAGCTCTGCAGCAGGGAGGTATAGACACATAGGAACATAAATGAGTTTCCTGCATGCCGCATATCGATAACTCCGTATGCTGACTCCAATCCTCTCCCCCGCTGCGGCTACCCAAACTATTGAAAAGTCTTATAGCACTAAGCCTGGAATAACTCTCCAGAACAACAATATGTGGTGAGGACCAACTATCCATACATATCTGGAAGGAGGAGGGAGCAGGGAACCTTCTGATTCCATTGGACTTGCTACTCTGCTGAATGCACCGTAATCTCAAATATTCTGGTGGTATAAACCATCTGAACAGAAAACTACAGGAGGCCTCCCTCTCCATCAGCTGTATCTTCAGAATGAGGGGGTAAGTAATCTTTGGGGCACATGGCATCTCTTCATGTCTCATGCTGGGCTTTTTTTCAGAAATGATAGCCACAAAGATATGCTTTAGGTCATATGGCCCTTTTATATTTATTCCCCGAGTAAAAGCTAAGCAAAAATTTCCAAAAGCAGTTACAGCATGGGACTAAGGATTTTCCTGAATTGGGGCCCCAGTGAAGAACCCCGCCTACTGCAGAAGCTTCACAAGCAAAATTGTGATACAGGGCAATGAGACTGGATGGACTTCAACTCCATCTCTGGGGTAAGTTTTGCTGGAAACATGACAAATACACGTCTCAATTATTCGTTCATTGTCAAAGTGTGCTGAGCACCATGCAATACATAAAAATAAAGACAGTCCTTGCGCCATAGAACTGGGCAGAGCCCTAGATGCATTTCAAATTCTATCTGCTAGGTCTATCAGGGCTGAATTACTGACACTATTGTCATAACATTTTGCTTTTATTGGTTTGTATCTCAACCATACATCACTAAGTTTTGTTTACTAAAAAGTGAGGATGCATGAGTCACAGAAACTAGCCACTTTGAATAATACAAGGCTTTATATTTTTAATGTACGTGCTCAAGAGGTAAATATTATTGTTCTAGTTCTTTAAAATAGCAGTCATATTATCGCTATGTTCTTTTGAAAATTCTATCCTTTACTCTTATAATTTCATTGGATTTTATTTTGATAAGTAGCCAAGCATAATGAAAGTATCCATAACAAACTATCCATAATATTCAAACAAGAAAATGTTTTAGTTTCTATTTAATTACCTGAACATAGCAAAGATTAGAATTATATTAATAACTCCTAGGAGAGCTCCCAGTAGAACTGGTGCTGTGTACATGTTCACCTGGAGATCAATTATTTCCCATGTCACTCCTTTTTCTCCAATCAGAGAGAAGCAAGTCTGAAAAACTTAAGATAAAAAAACTACCTCAGGAAATTCAAACATTAAAATTACTAAGGCATTATCTTTGGGGAATCCAGTGCACAGTCATCTGATGGATACCAATGGGATCCTAACTATCTTGAAATACATGCAGCTTGTAGAACTTGCAATCCCCAGAAAGCCATATGAATCTCTCAATAAACAGCACTGTGACACTAAGAACAAGTCAGTCAGCTGCATAAGACCACGAAAGGAAAATTACCTAGCTCCACATCTACCATCTACTTGTGATTCTCTATAGTTGAACTGGATGTGCTTACTCCATCTACCCATCTGTAGGGATGCCCTAGCATGGGATGGGGGTATCCCCTCTGCTAGGCCCAACAGAAGGGAAACAGACAAAAAAAAATTAAACACTAAACAGGTGATGAGTGGGAACAAGAGTGTGTGAACAGATGTAAGAGCTCCTCTCCTGCCTAGCCTATGATTATCAGGAACTTGGCAGAGTGGCTATCAAAATGGAGAACGGGAAAGAAGAATGCACCTTGTATGTGAGTCATTCAGGGAGACTGCCTCTCTGGTTGTGTAGCCTCTTTAATGCTACTTCCAGGGTTGATTGACAGCCCGCCACCCATAGAAAACTCTCACCCCCTGAGACATAAGGAGATGTACTAAACATGCTCAACAGCCATAATTTCCTATGGTAATTGGGCAAGGTAGAGTCTTTAGCTACCTATGGAACGAGGTCAGGCTTGCACAGGCACTCAATGCCAAACTCTCATCACCCTAAATAAGATACTGCTAGTTTGCAGAGTCTTTATGGGCCAGCAGCTGCTGAAGCATTGCAGAGATGCCTTTTTTTTTCCCCCATTTCATTTTCTGAACACCATCAACTAATTAGCAATGGAAGTAACAGTCCAAACCTACTTTGTTAATCCAGTCACACCTGGTAAATTGCCACCAAAATTACATGAACAGATCTGTTCTCAAACAATTAGACTTTTTTGGAGGTAATATCCGCATAGCTACTTATGAATAAACCACAGCAGTATGCTAATGTATTCAGTTTAATATTATGACAAAACGTGTTCATTTTTGTGCACACTGCTGCTGAGGAGATTCCCAGCCTCAAACTTAATGTCTGATTTTCTCCTAAATAACAAAAGGAGTGTGATTTGTTTTGGAGGAATAAGGAAATAAGAGACGTTGTACCTGGTCCTAGTATGAATCCTATTGCTTGACAAGCACTGGTGTTGGCCATGGCACTAGTTCTTTCTGTAAGAGAAGTGGCACCAGCTATGTATGACCGAACTACTGCTACATTTCCTAAAAAAAGAAAAAAATCAGAATGATACATTTAAATCTCCAGTCACAGTTAGTTCAATTCCTCTCCCACCACCCTCTTACATACCAAACAAGCAGTTTGCTAATGTACTCAATGTTTCCCTATTATATGCACACAAGAAAGTATGTAATTTTGCAGATCTGTACGCAGTGTTAGCTAACTACCTGTGTTAATCATTTGGGAAGATATTATTTGCCTAATAAATTATTTTGCTTAACATAACCGTAAAGCTTGTCCTCTCTTAAGTAAAACACAAATAAAATTAATTAATCTTCAGTAGTTTAAATTCTGTTGCAATTACCTGCTCCAAACCCCACAAGGGCACGAGCAACCAGCATATAGTATTTGTTGTGTGATGTAGGTAAATGGACATAGGCATAAAGGCAGTTAGCAGCCACAGAAATGGCAATTGAAACAAGAAGTGGTTCTCTTCTTGGCCTGTAATTGGACCATAAACCAAACAGAGGTGAGGCTATCATTTGTCCAAGACTGTATGAAGAAATAATCCATCCCAAGAAACTTGCATCTGCTGTCAGATCAATCTGCAGAAATAAGTAAAGTGATTTTAAAAATTACAGTGTGCTATTCATCATATCAACAAAAACACGTAAGATTCTGTGCTATACTGCTAAAGTGCAGAGCTTACAGCCAAGGGTCAGAGGGCACTAATGCAGCTTTAAGCCACCTTCCTGACCCTGAAATGCTCCAGAGGCTAGAGACACCCCCTGCATAACTTTCAGTGCAGTGACAGGCCCTCAGTCTTCCCATGCTGCCATCATGATCCTCCCACCCATAGCATGCCCTCTCTGCTGGAGATTATAGGGGACAGGAGGGTCTTTGGAAGGAAGTCGTCCCACAGTTCCTAAAATGGCCAAAACTAGGCTTCTATGTGTCCCTTTACACCACTCCAGCCCTTTTACATGATGTAAAGAGACTGGCACGAGGATGAGGCTCTCCCTCATCAACGCAAAAAAGACTGGAGTATAATAGTCCTTGACACATAGGGATTTTTATCTGTAGAAATGTTATTTTTTTAAGTCTGGACAACTTGTCCAACATACAGATAAACAGGATTCACGTAGTATGTTTATAGCTTTGTTAAAAGTCCTTTTGGGGAAAACAAATTATCTAAAATATCTACAGTTTTCTACCAATTTACAATACAACTTGAAGTGAAGTAAGATTGGGACACCTAATGGTTAAAGATTGATAAGATGAACCATTATTAATTGGTAAATTAAAGGACAGATTTTATGTGGAGTGTTAAAAATTGTCAGAGGCTGGGAGAGGGAATTTTCAGTCTAGTCATATGCTTCCACTTGTTGACTTAGTACAACTATTTTGGTTTCATTGTTAGAATTTCTTATAAAGTATAACGTTTTCTACGGTACATTCTATAAGCAGACCTCATGTCTCTCTGTGTCTGTATAGTGCAGGGGTCAGCAAACTTTCAGAAGTGGTGTGCCGAGTATTCATTTATTCACTCTAATTTAACGTTTTGTGTGCCAGTAATACATCAATGTTTTTAGAAGGTCTCTCTCTCTAAGTCTATAATATATAACTAAACTACTGTTGTATGTAAAGCAAACACATTTTTTAAAATGTTTAAAAAGCATCATTTAAAATTAAATTATAATGCAGAGCCCCCCGGACCTATGACCAAGACCCAGGCAGTGTGAGTGCCACCGAAAATCAGCTTGCATGCCACCTTCGGCACACGTGCCATAGGTTGCCTACCCCCGGAATAGTGCTTAGCACAATGGGATCTTAATGGAACCTACTTCAATAAAGTTAACGAAAAATAATACCTATCCCCAAATATCCTGATTTTATTCAAATACTGTTTAAAACTGCAAGATATCTTTATATCTACATGTTGCTTTGGCAGTCTTTTCTAAATAAATCCAGTACCACAAATTTAATTAAAAGTACAAAAAAAATCAACATGCTACATGGTAGTGCAAATTACTACCGTGGAAATAAGAATCAATCTTTAAAAATAGCAATACAGTATTCCTATGCTAAAGTGACTGAAGTGTGAAACAGAAAACTAATTACTGAAAATGCAATATTTAAACTATTAGGGGAGTTTAGATAAATAAGTCCCTGGTCCATCAACGAGATCTATTCCTGTATAGAGCATGTTGAAGGATTGGGCCTTAAACTGTAAAGTCCCTATATACCACAATAAAGCTCTAACAGTGATTTTACATTCTAATAGAGCAGAAAATAAAATCATTACTCATTATCATTAAAATGCACAAACCTTTTGCAGATATGGCCATACTGACATAATTACAATTGAAAAACCTGTGATGTATTAAAAAAATAAAAACAAGAAAACAGAATTGGAATTATTTTACATTGCTATATGTAATCGTTAATCAAGTACTGTAAAACGGGGCTAATGCTTCTGCTTTTTTAAAATATTGTATTCTCAAACTGAAGCTCCACATGGCAATGAAAAGTACAATGGTTGCCATGCTGGATTAAAGAACAGTAACTGCTTTTCAGTTAGAAGAACTCTTAGTTAAAATAAGGGCACCACACTACATAGATGTGTAAAAAAGTCTAATGCACTGAACACCTAGAGTATGATCATGGTCTCACTGAAGTCTATATATAGGTGTTTTCCTCAATCCATATTAGGGAGCAGAGCTCTCAAAGAAACAGATTTTCCTGGTATCAAAAAATAATTTTACATTTACATTTAATACTTTCTTCAATCCTTCATCAATCTAAGTACCATCCTAATATCACACTAACCAAAACAAAAAGTCAAAGATAAGCAGATACCAGAAATCAACTGAATTCACACATTAAGGAGTTTGGCTCTGGGGGTCAAAGAGAAAACTGTTCTGCAGCTAAAGATAATTTTGATAGATCGGGGAAACAAAAAGTACTGTGATGCCCCACGAGGAAAAACATCTGCAAGTATATGTATTTTAAAATCCAATATTTGTATTCCAACATCGCACAGAAATCCTCATTCTTTAATACCAACGGTTGCTATTTATCCTTCCTTTTAATTCATCAACCTCATTTTCTCTATTCACAAGCAGTCATTGCATTTTTATGATCTATAAAAAAAGTTATATAAAAAATAACTAGTAAGAAAGCAGAAATAGTTTTAATATATAGACTTCTTAGAATTCTCAAATCAAAATAATATATCTATTGTACAAATAGTGTTAAAATTCTGCTGGATGAATATCAAGATTACTTACCTACACTGCTGAGAAACATTGTAAGGTACATAATACGAATGGACCTCCACCTACTCCTATAATGCTGTTGGGTTTCCACAACATCCCCGTATCTTCAACAACAATAACAAAAAAAGAAGAAATAATATCATTTTGTTGTTTAGCACTGAGAATTTCTCAGCCTAAAGGACATCAAAAGCATTTTTCATAGGTTACTTCAAATTTTACAAATAGTATATATATTTTGTAGCTTACATTGTTCCTAACAGTTCACTGAAGAGCATTAAAACACACATTCTAAATGAGACTGATGTTTCTGACACAAGCTCATCTTTTGATGAAACAGCAGCATGCGCTAAATGGCTTATGTTTTCTAAAAAGAAATGTTTACCCTATTTTATCATGTTCTATTAATGATTGTTACAATAACACAATGTCACATATAGCTCAGCAATATTATATACCTAATAAATATGTCCTCCAATATTTTCCTCTGAGTTGCAGCATTTTGTGGTATGCCTTGCTGAAGTGAAAGACACATCACCTATCATAGCACATACTTGCTTTTTGGCTCCCGCTTTCCTATTAAACTGTGGAAGCACTCAAGAGAAAAATCAGACTGTGATATGCCTTTCACTTATATGCACCACAGAGACTGAAAATAGCAAAAGGACAAATCTATTGGAAAACTGCACTTTTTCCCATGCTGTATTTTTCTTTTACAAGTAAATTCAACGTTCATACAACATGCTAAAAACTGGCATCAATGAGATTGATTTTTGTTTGCTTATGCCTAAACCCTGAATCCTGCATGCCATTCATGTAGGCAAACTCCTTTGTCTCACATAAGGGTTTATAGGACTGTGGCCTAAATCATGATTGCTAAACATTCCCTTTCAGTGTTATGAATTTAAAAGAAAAATAAAATGAAACCCTAACAACTGAAAATGACTACAATCAAAAGCGAACCTGACAAGCCTATTTTCATTATTTCCAAGCTTTGTGAAATGAAAAATGTAAACAAACAACATAACTGGTGAAAAGTTAATTTTTTTATCATTCCAAGATAAAAGATCTAAAGTATTGTTATAGCAACAAAGAGTCCTGTGGCACCTTATAGACTAAGAGACGTACTGGAGCATGAGCCTTCGGGGTTGAATACCCACTTCGTCGGATGCACGTAGTGGAAATTTTCAGGGGCAGGTATATATATGTAAGCAAAAAGAAGGCTAGAGATAACGAAGTTGGTTCAGTCAGGGAGGATGAGGCCCTCTTCTAGCAGTTGAGGTGTGAAAACCAAGGGAGGAAAAACTGCTTTTGTAGTTGGCTAGCCATTCACAGTCTTTGTTTAATCCTGAGCTGATGGTGTCAAATTTGCAGATGAACTGGAGCTCAGCAGTTTTTCTTTGAAGTCTGGTCCTGAAGTTTTTTTGCTGCAGGATGGCTACCCTTAAATCTGCTATTGTGTATCCAGGGAGATTGAAGTGTTCTTCTACAGGTTTTTGTATTGTTATAGTAACATGAGCAAGGATTTATTTTTATACGATGTATGTTGAAAGTATATCTTGAGGTTCTGTTTATTTTTCAGAGGCAATAACAATTCCAATTTCTTCACAGGATTCTTCTGATTAATTCTATTTGTGAGGGACCATCTCTGTTATAGGTACTTTGACCTGGGGTTGACAAGTTTTTGTATTTGTATAGCTCTCACTTGGCGAAGTTTTTTTTCCTTTTTGTTTTGGGGTGAGGGTTTTGGTTTTGCAGTACCATTCATGTGTACAGATAAGTCCTTAGAAGATAACCATTAATCACTTCTGAAGATAAGTGCTTATTTAAGCTTCACCCTTTTGCTGTGAGGGTGAGGAAAGGTGTGTGCCAGGTACTACCCAGATACTGTGATAAAGTGCTGTATATAATATCTAGATGGACAACCACAGAGAATGAGGGAGTTATGTGTATTATTTTTTCTAACTATCTCAGTTTCCTTCTTTGATATCCTGCCTGACTGTACAGAGTTAAATTAAAGGAGGCTGATGAGGAGAAAGCAAAGAGGAAACAGAACTGTGATAGAACTAATACCCTTAACGGAACAATAGTGGAAGCTTTTAATTAGCAATGCCCATACCTGGCTTCACTGACACTAGCAAGATTTACTTTTCCTAGGCCTGAGCCTAGACTTAAAGGGGATACTAAAATACTAAAACCTTACAGATGTTGGCCTAGGGAAGAAGAGTGATTGAGGTGGTTCTCAGCAGCTGCCCAGATGCTGACAAAAACACATAAAGTAGGGAAAGAATGGATCAAAGTCATCTGCTCCTCCCAACCTAGAGATGAAGTTAACTGGGCTGAATGGAACACTCCAAAGCTTGCAAGGAAACATTCAGGTTTAAATAGGCGAAGTATGCACAAAGGCCTCTATTGTTTTTACCTATGGCTCTGCATGCTATCTACCTTTGAATGAATAGAACAATGCTTTGTTTTGAAGAAGCTATTGTGAGTTACTTTAATAGGCAGCTGACACAGGCTCCCAGGGGAAAAAGGGCTTACAGGTGCTAAACTCATCTGTGCCTCTCATGTTAACGCAGTTGGGAAACAAGTGGGCTACCACCCAAACTGTCAGTCGCAGAGTAGTTGGATCATGTGTTCCACCTTTGAGAAACAGGCAGGAAGCCAAGCCTAACTTTTAGGCCATACTCAGACCCAAGCCCACCGAGCCCAACCCTTCCCCCACCAAACTTGAGTCAGCACCACCATCACCTCCTCCAGCCCATGGGGTCATTGTGGTGGTGGTGGCTGTGCGTGCCAGAGGCTGTGTCCCCTGCTCCTACTGTATCTTGCTTGCTATATGTGCTGTGGGGTGAGAAGCGGTGTGACTCCTTGGCACACTCACTCTGCTGCACACACAGCAGAGTGAGGTGGCAGAAGCAGTCAGAGCAGGGCATACAACTGTGGCTGTGGAGATTCCATAGGCAGGAGGAGGCATGCCAAACTGACCCTGAATGGGCTGGTTGTTGCAGTTGACCTTACCTGGATCCCACACTTGTAGTTGGGTCCCATCAGATTTAGGTTGCTCTATTGAGGAGGGCAGACCTAAAAGACTGAAAGGGGTCTAGAGTGCAGCTTGCCCTATAACCATGACAACAGCTATGACAGACTTTTAAAGATGTGCACAGTATTCTTTGGCATCTTCACTCAAACCAACCCATTTTACAGCAGCCAAAAGACGAGTGCAACTTTCACTCATCACCAACATGGCGAGCTGGAGGCAAAAGAAGAAGGAAAAAAAGGTGATGGGGTCATCCTCCAGTTTCTGCCCATGCACGTAACCAAAATGAGACACCACCATAGACCATACAGATGGTCAAAATACAGCTGGCCAGGCTCTGGGCGGTTTACCAGTGGGCTCCACTTTGGTGGTGCTTGAATAGGCCTTTGGTCTCTGAAAGCTTCTTGACCTTGGCTCCTCCCTGACTGGATCAAATAACCCAGTTGTGGTATATCCCCCAAATGCTACTCCTATTGGGATATAGGTTGTAGCAAATTGGATCTGTGCAGCTGGCTCATTTCTTCCAGGGAAGGCGAAGTGTAAATCGCTGTCTGTGCGCAGCACTTTATATCACAATCAGTACTTGGTTTACAATGGCTCTAGTGGCGCCAGGCCCACACTTGGAAGGCGCCCCACAAAAGGTTAATCCAGCCTGAGCCACAGCCCAGCAATGTGGAGAGTCAGCAATTTCCCAGCACCAGCTGAAACACTCAGCAGCCTGGGGAGCACAGTATGCAGGTGCAAAAGGGATTGGTGATGCAAAGTGTGCTGGGAGTTGTTGTCTAAACACCACTGTGTTCCGCTGGGGTCCTGTCAGCTGCACTACTAGTCCCAGAATGCCCTGTGCCATGCTACCAGCCACCCCAGCTGAACTGGTCGGAGCAGACCAAAAAGAAACCCCAAGCAAGGAAATGGTCTGGTGCACGGAGAGGGTTCCCGGCACTAATCCCGCTGTGCTCCCCTCCCCCTTGGAGCTCCTGGCTCTCCACACCCCTGAGTCTCCCCCACTCTCCTGGGGCAACGGGGAGCTGGGGGCAGCCTCCCAGCGAATGTGATGCCCAGGGGCTCCTGGACACTGTCTCGACCCTGCACTTCAGGGTGGGGGTTGGTTGTCTGTGATCCCTGGGAGCGGGGTGTGTGTGTGTCGGCAGTGACAGTGGAGCTTGTCAGTGCTGGCTGCCAAGCCCCCTGCCAGTGGGAATGCCCAGAAACTGCCCCTCTGCACTCTGGGGAGAGGATGGGGCACAGCCCAGTTTTGAGGGAAAGGGGCAGTTGTGGGGAAAGTCGGAGTGTGATGGGGAAGCTGGTGGTGACTCCATGCGGGGATGTAGAAGCAGGGCGTTAACATAGAGGTTAGTGAGACAGGGGACAGATGGAGGGAGGGGAGAATCTGGGCTGAAGGTGGGGGTTGGCTCAGTGTGTGGGGAGGCAGAAGAAGAGAGGGAGCTAACAGCTCTTGGGTGAAAGTGTGTGGGGGGGGTTGGCAGTAGCAAGGAGATTGAGGAGTGCTTTTGTTGGGGGTTAGTAGTGTGGGATGGGGACAGTAAGGGGGACGGCGGGGAGAGCCCAGGTGTGAAGATTGGGGTAGGAGCTTGAGACTGGATTGTGGTACCCTTTGTGGTAAAGCATGTGTTTTCTGTCAGTGACCTTTTCTCCCTGCAAAAGATAGGCACAGGCCATTTTCCTCCCCACACTCTGCCCCAAAGTTTTGTAAACATTATTGTACCAAAGTAGAAAATGCAGCTTTCAAAAAATGTATTTACGCAACATCACTTTGGGTGAAGGAGCAAGTGGTGGGGAGATGCAGGTGTGACACCACTGACTGCTACATCCAGGCTTAATCTGGTTCATATTTGTGCTAATTAAGCACTTGTGTTCAAGACCCCAAGCAGGAGCTGAGCGTTTAAAGAAAAAAGAGAATACTAACAAACAACCTCCTCCCAAACAAACCAAATTCAATGGTATTCTGGGTAAATTGATATTAGCCCAGTTTGTTCTTTATGGGCTAAATGGAGGTCTCAGTGTGGCTTCAAATATCTTATTTTGGTTTTGAATACGTAAATGTTTTCATCCTCATCCCATTAATACCACATTTACTATGGCATCAATGGTGCTATCACATCGGGCCAACACTTGGAAGGGGCCCATCACAACCACATAGTGATGGGAGCCTACAAATATGTTTGGCATTGTGCGCACAAAAAATTAATCCGGCCCTGATCACACTATCTGGGTGGTACCTGGCAGACGTCTTTCCCCACCCTCACAGCAAAAGGCTGAAGCTTAAATAAGCACTTGTCTCAGGAAGTGATTAATAGTTATCTTCTAAGGACTTATCTGTACACATGAATGCTACTGCTTCAGGTATGCTGAGCATACCTGAAGCAGGCTCGGTGCTTCACTAAGCAGGGCTGGTGCAGATTTGGGAAACAGCATTTTCTTTGGCAGCAAGGGGGGGGGGGGGACGAGTGGCACGCAGCGGAACTCCCTTTCCCAGCTCACCCCTGCTCTGCCTCCTCCCCAAGCACACCATCACTACTTCACTCCTCCTGCCTCCCAAGCTTGAGGTGCCAATCAGCTGGGGCATGGATAGGGTGCCTCAGGGCAGAGAGGGAAAGCCGCCGGCATGGTAAGGGGCCCCTCAAGGTGGGGACTCGGGGGCAGGAAGAGGGCACAAGGTGGACATTTCGCCTAGGGCATGAAACATCCTTGCACTGCCCCTGCCACCAAGCGACCATATCACAGATACTGTGATACAAAGTGCTACGCACAGACAGCGATTTACACTTCACCTTCCCTGGGAGGAATGAGGCAGGAGCACAGATCTAATTTGCTACGAGCGATAGCCCAGTAGGGTTGGCTTCTGGGGGATATAATATCACAACTGGCTTATTTGATGCAGTCAAGGAGGAGCCAAGCTGAGCCCACAGACCCAGGGGAGCCCGCTAGGCAAGTTACCCTAGCTGCCGACGCGGGGAATCCCTGCCTCTCATGCGCACCGCGCCTCTGCCCCACGGCGGCTGAGGGAGCCCGGCTTTCCGCTGCCACTGGCCGACCCAGGCGAGTTGGGCACAACCGGGCTGAACCAAACTCCCGGACACAAAGCTCCACAGCCCCTCGCCCAGCCGCTGGCTGGGGCGCCGGCGGCAGTGCCCGGTGCAGGCTCGGCACGGCAGTATCACGTGCTACCGGGGCGGGGTCCCCACCTTACAGCGGGCTGCCAGCGGCCGCAAGGTCCGACGGGCCCAGGAGGCTGTAAAGTCGGGTGCGGGCGTCCTACCTGGTCTCGTCATCCCCTCCTGAGCGGAGCAGAGGCTCCTGCTCTTCGGCAGCAAGGGCGGCATCCGCAGCGACCGCGGCCATCTCTGGTGCCCAACACAAGCTCCGACCCCGGCCGCCGGCACCAGGCAGGCGGAGGAGGAGCCTCCTGCCCCTCCCCCAGGTAGTGCGCTCGCTACCGCCCCGCCTATGACACCAGCTGCTGTTGTTGTCCCCGCTGCTGCCGGCGGCGTCGCTCAGGAGCTGGCTATCCCGGGCAGCCTCCGGCGCGCCTGACCGCCGCGCAGTGCGCGCGCGCTCCCTGGCCGTTACTGCTGGCTGTCGGGCTTGCGTCGCGCGCGACGCTAGAGAAAGGCGGGGCGCTGGGTACGTGTGAGCTTGGTTGCTAGCAGTTAGGCTTTTCTGTGGTCCACTTCAACAACTGAGCTATGGGAGGGGCTGGCCGGGTGGTGGCACCGCCCCGGTAGCGACCTTCAGCCCTTCCCCGCCCCACACCCCTGAGAGCGGCGGCCCGTCCCCCATGTGCGGTAGCTCTAGCTGGAGGTGGCGGCGGCGGCAGCAGCAGCACAGAGCTCGGGGAGCTCCTTGCCCGGCTCAGTGAGTGACCCCGGGGAAGTGTCGGGCGGTGGGAGTCTCTGCCCCGTCTCAGGGCCGGGGGCTCTCCGGCTGCCGGCGGGGACTTGCTGCCAGACGCGCCTCCATGCGGGGCTTGGGTCGGGACGGCGTCGCGATTGTTTGCTGCTGGGGATGGGACTCGAAGCAGAAGGGCCGTTTCCGCCTGCGGTCAGTAACTTATCGTCTCTAGCCTAAGGGTGCGGGAAGCCGGGCTCGCCCCGCCATCCTCTCCCTGCGGGTGCCCGTCCTGCCGCCCTTCCTGCTCCTTGGCGGGAGAGCGCTTGCCCTGCCCTGGCCAGCTGGTGCCCAGTGTGTGCGCTTTCCCCCGGGCCTGCGTAGCAGCAGATGCCCAGTGGTGCTGAAACAATTTTGTAGTGGGGGTCTGAAGGTGGAAACCATGTGTTTGGTTGTTATTACTACTTCAAGCTAGGGGGTTCAGGAGCACCCCTAGTTCCAGCACCTGGCTATGGCCATGCCCCCACCCTGACGCAGTCGAGACTGCTGTTTTAAGACCTGTCAGTGTGGGTCTGTGTATCGATCTTGTCACTGCTCGCTCACCTGCCCCGCTCCAGAACACCTTTGCGAAACTAATCCAGTCTTATCACAGCTTTGGCTTCATTTCTCCAGACCTGGAGTGGAAGGTAACAGGGCAGTTGATGTTCTCTGCTTCCTCTGCGTAAGCCATACTCTAACAGTTATTCAGAAAAATATTGTGGTTTCTACTTGTCATCTGCCTGTAGATTATAGCTTGCATTGTATCTGATACAACAGCTTGCTTGGTACTATGTTAAATTTATGCTTCACTTTTGAAAGTATCTGCTTTTTCTCCAGTTGATCTGTTTGTTTAGTTTTGTACTTTGATCAAGTAAATATTAGACTGAACCAGTGATCAACAGATATAAATCAAGACCAACAAGTAAAACAAGAATCCATATATAATCAGGACTACATGACGATGCTGACAAATTATGTAGTGCTTTTTGTTGAGGACCTTGATGTGACAGGTTGCATCACAGAAGCCCCTTGGGGAACTGCCAACTGATATGCCAAGACTACTTCTGCCCGTGCCTTCCCTGCCAGCTCGGGACACCAGCACCCTGTCTTGCTGAGCCAGACACACCAGTCTGCTCCAACACAGACTCAGGATCTGTACCACGTGCCCCAAAGCTGCAGACTTAACTGAAAGCAACTTACAGAAGTGTTCCTGTCTTTAACACTCAGATGCCCACCTCCCAATGGTGTCCAAACCCCAAATAAATCTGTTTTACCCTGTATAAAGCTTATACAGGGTAAACTCATAACTTGTTTTCCCTCTGTAGCACTGATAGAGAGATAAGCACAGCTGTTTGCCCCCTTCAGGTATTAATACATACTCTGGGTTAATTTAAAAGTAAAAGGTGATTTTATTAAATACAGAAAGTAGGATTTAAGTGGTTCCAAGTAATAACAGACAGAACAAAGTGACTTACCAAATAAAATAAAACATGCAAATCTAAGGCTCATACAGATAAAATTTCACCCTCACAGATGTTTCAATAAGTTTCTTTCACAGACTGGATACCTTTCTCATCTGGGCACAATCCTTTCCCATGGCACAGCCCTTGTTCCAGCTCAGGTAGTAGCGAGGGGATTTCTCATGATGGCTGCCTCCTTTTCTCTGTTCCTACCACTTATATATCTTTTGCATAAGGCAGGAATCCTTTGTCCCTCTTGGTTCCCACCCCCTCTTTCTCAATGGAAAAGCACCAGGTTAAAGTTGGATTCCAGTTCAGGTGACATGATCACATGTCACTGTAAGACTTCATAACCTACTTGCCAGCACACATGTATACAGGAAGACTCACAAGTAAAATAGAGCCATCTACAGACAATTGTCCTGGTTAATTGGAGCCATCAAGATTTCAAACCACCATTAATGGCCCACACTTTGCATAATTACAATAGGCCCTCAAAGTTATATTTTATATTTCTAGTTTCAGATACAAGAGTGATACATTTATACAAATAGGATGACCCATGCAGTAGATTATAAGCTTTGTAATGATACCTTACAAGAGATCATTTGCATGAAGCACATTTTAGTTACATTATATTCACGCTCATCAGCATACTTTCATAAAACCTTATAGAGTGCAATGTCACACTTGGTTTCTCCACAAATATTTTTATACCCAGTTATGCTTAAAATATAGTTCTCAAATTAACAAAAAATCATCCTGGTGGTCTCTCGGTCATCTTTATGCTCCCAGTTCTTGTACTGGAAAAGATAAATGTGTCATGTCACTTTGATATGAAGGGATATTTTTATCATGATCTTGAATGATGGTGAGTATTCTGTGCTAGTGCATTGAAAATGAGTATAATTTCTTAGCCAGATCAGTTAGTTTTTTAGCAAGAATTGTCTGACTCTGGCACAGAAAACATAATGCCATTTTTACTAGGCATTTCTAGTTTACGTGGTGGTGATCATGTAATTAGGGCTGT
This sequence comes from Chelonoidis abingdonii, assembly GCF_003597395.2. Taxonomy (NCBI): domain Eukaryota; kingdom Metazoa; phylum Chordata; order Testudines; family Testudinidae; genus Chelonoidis; species Chelonoidis abingdonii. The sequence goes on from NC_133773.1 coordinate 46,622,879, forward strand.
TGATAAGTGTATATAGAGGGAGTATACATGTACACTAGCAGAGATGTATAGATAATATTCAATATATGAATTCAAAGTGATAAAGCCGTTGCTCCGTACGAAGGACTCAAAAAAGTTTACGTAAACTGTTGAAGTTTCGCTGCCTCTTTCCCCTGTCTCTGTCTCTGGACTATTACATCTCGGTCATAATTTTTAAAAATTCTCACAGTTTTGTAGTAGTGCATTTTTTTTTAAACCCTGGACTATATTTCACCATCCCCAGAACAGTTTACAACTTTTAATTGAATGAAATTCAGAATATTAGGACACTTAGTCACTGTAAATTGTATTGGAATTTTGTGTTCCTCTCCCCTAAATATCACCAATCTTATGGCATAGTAGAAATGGTAGTTTTAAAAAATAAAATGGCAATAACTAACCACAGTAGACCATTGGCCATTTCTCCCCTCTTATTCAATTTTATAGTTAGTATCCTGGCACTAAACTGATAGATTTTAAGGCCAGAGAGGGGTCACTATGATCATAAAGTGTACTTCTACAGAGCCCACTTCTTATGGTGATGTGTAGCATACATACATGGCTGGTCCCCCTAGCATAGTTATAAATAGCAGTGTAGACAGGGAGACATTGCTTAGGCCAGTGGCTCTCAACCTTTCCAGACCACTTACTGTTCCTCTTTCAGGAGTCTTCTGTACCCCCAAGTTTCACCTTACTTAAACTACTTGCTTATAAAATGAGACATAAAAATACAGAAGTGTCACAGAACCCTGTTATTGAAAAATTGCTTAATTTCTCATTTTTACCATATAAGTATAAAATAAATCAATTGTTATATAAATATTGTACTTACATTTAAAGTGTATAGTATATAGAGCAGTAAAAACAAGTCATTGTCTGTATGGGCTCGGACTTTTACTTCAGCCCCAAGCCCCAGCAAGTCTAATGCCAGCCCAGGTGATCCCATTAAAACGGGGTCGCGAACCACTTTGTCATCCTGACCCACAGTTTACCCACAGCACAGTAGTGTCATGCTGCTGGAGCCTTTCCCTGCCATGGAGAAAGGCTGGCAGTGGGGTGTGGTTCTTTTAGGGGGGAGGAAGCAGGGGAAGGCTCTAGCAGCTCCCTGCTTCCTTCTCCCTTCTATAACCTTTCACTGGGTACGTCTACACTATGGAATTATTCCGATTTTATATAAACCAGTTTTATAAAACAGATTGTATAAAGTCGAGTGCACGAGGCCACACTAAGCACATTAATTCGACGATGTGCGTCCATGGTCCGAGGCTAGCGTCAATTTCCGGAGCGTTGCACTGTG